>NW_019416335.1:314157-400426 GCF_000390285.2 Anoplophora glabripennis | reverse complement strand
TATTATATAAACGAAACAAAATTTGTTTTATAATCATAAACTGTTCTAATACTACTAAAACCCTACATTTTTATGTTAGTTATGTAAATTAATTTTTTTGGATAATTCAGAAATATTTGAACAAGTATTCTTTTCATGTAAACGAACTCCCGTATAATGTGGGTTATCTATGCAAGTTCGATATTAATTGTCCCCGCATTCAAAGTTTCATTGCAAATTGCTGGCCGATATCGCTGAACCCATTACATTTTGTTATTCAAATTGTACTGTCAACTGATGCTACTAAAAATTTATGGCGCAGAATGGAATAGCTCTGGATGTATCGACAGCGTCGAAGTTTTTTAATAAATCGTGCGGATAATTTTAATGAACACAGTCAGGCATTCTAAACGATACCGTATCAACCATCATCGCAATGGCTGTTCTGAAATTTTCATTTGCATTTACTCGCCGCATATGTTTTCCTTTTTTTTATCTCTGTATATATAGATTAATTTTTTGTAACTTGAACACCTATGAACGTAACATATATTTAATATTGGGCAGGAGAAACAGTAAAGAGCAAAATGGCATATACTGTTGACAAGCAACATAAATGTAAATATTAATTTTGAGACTAATTCCGACGTAATAAAATGGACCCTTTTTCTACAGGTATATCCAAAATTCTCCAGCTTTCGGCCTCTAAAATACTTCTCCAAAAAAAAAAAACAAAATGCATCATTATGATCGTTCTCATTCTTATCAGAAAATTCTAATTACTCTTCAAATGCTTCAAATTTTATTTCTAAGCGTTTCCTTACTTATTTCTCTAACTGTCGCTTTTATTTATCTACATTTTCTGTCATAGGATTTTTTTTACCCTTCGTGGTCAATACTTTAGATGTGGATGATGTAGGGCTTAACGGTGTTAAGCATTCTTGAATTAAGCGCTTCTATATGTATATTGATACTTGGTCTGAATTAGATTAATGTGCTGGTAAATCTGAGTACCATCTACTGCATCATATTGTGCTGGAATGCAAGGGAAGAAGTACTCGGGAAAAATATCAAAATTTATGGGTCAAAGCCCAATATTTCTGAAACCACTATAGTAGTTATACTTCATGTGTTGTGCGGAACTCTCCTGCTATTCGCATTTGAGAAATTGGCTTTCCATCATTAGAACTAATTCTTTTCACCACTTCCATGTTTAAATAGGAGTTTAAAGCAGCAAACGGATAAGTCAAGGGGCTGGATACGATGACTACAATGAACGGTAGGCACATAAGTACTGTATCATTTTCTTTGGCATATTGAACAACTGCCCAGTTTTTGTTACTAGTATGTCTACCTAATGGAAGTAATACAGGTTATTCATGAGTTGCATGACTGAACTTCTGAAAATAAAACTTTCATTTGTCGAAGAGCTTGTCTGTTATCCAACCAGATTTCAGAAGAAATCTAAGGGATTTGTCGGAGTTGCCTCTAGTAGCCCGTCTTTTCAGTTCTTGTTGGCAATAATGAATGTTAGTTCTCTAGTGGAATACACGTGTATTCCTCTTTCAGCACCAGCTATTTGTTTCTTGTTTCCACTTACCCATATTTTTGGCGATTTTGGACGGTTAAATGTACATTGCAGATTCTTTCTGGTGTAATTTTCTATTTGTCGATAACTTCTTTATATAGTTTGAAAAATTCGGATATAACTGGCTTGTTAAAAGCCCCTTTCTAGTTATCGAAGTATTTTCTGATTTTCGTAAAGCAAAGTGTGGATTACATTTTCTGAAATCTCTAACTCAGCTTACCCAGCTCGTTTGGTAATTTTTTTAAATCTGTGGTCTATCTTACCGACTTCTGCTCAATCATAAACTAGACATCGCATGTCATCAAGTTCATGACGTTTACATAGATTTTTCTGAAACTTTTTTGTCTATGATTTTAAGTTATATTTGGCTGGGACAGATTTAAGTGAATGTCTTTTGCTTCAATCAGCTATAGATATGAATTTTTTCATTCGTGTACTACGAATTCTCCAAATGTAATTCGATGTCCTTCTCTAGGATGATAATTTAGGAAATGTAGCATATTCAGATGGCTTGCTGCTAAATTTGGTGTTAAATTAAATATTATACATTTACAAATTAAGAGGAACTAAAGCAGAGTACCAAAATGATAATACGCTTCCCTTCTATGAAATTTGCATTACGAAGTTCTTGTTAATAAGTTTATGATTGTTTGACGAAGGCATGTAAAATACCTGTGGTTTAAATCTGTAAACTATTATCCACTTCGGGGATTATTACCAACATGGCGCTTTGTTTAGGGTTTAGGCGATTCCTTTTAACTGGTGTATTGTAAAAATAAAAATGAACAATTTATAAACCGGAATTGTATAATTTTATACATTTTAACACCTACTCTGCGGACTAATGCCCCTACCAGCACTGAATTACAACCTCAATAGTAGTACTAGTAAATAGCTATAGTCGTACATTTTTATTTGTTTTTTTCTTGCAAAAAGTAGTAATTCTAGTAACAAACGTTTGCATGAAGTACCGTCATTCATTTATTGAATTCGGCACTTAGCTATACCACAGTTCTGCTCCTTAATATATAAAGGCCTCCTTGGAAGATCGCGTGAGCTGTCACCTTTTAAGGTGGCCCATGTTATGTTATTTATTATTTAATTGGACTACGTCTGAGCTCTACTACCCCAAAACCTAATTAACTTTAGACAAAGCTTCATGAAAAATCAAGGAAATGAGTTCCATTTAATTATTTCTCATGTTCTTCGGATATTTTCCTTAGAAAGAATTTATTTAATTACTTTGGAGGGGAAAAGCATCGAGATAAATTGATTTTTCTTGACGCTTATTACTGCCATTCATAGTTCTTGTTACAGGTAATTGCCTGAATATGGTTACCCTTAAAAAAAAAGTACCAATATTAAAGAAAATACTATATATGTATGTAGTAATAAATGTTGTAGTTTTTGTAATTATCTCTTTTTTTAAAACCAAACTCTATTTCAATTTTTTTATGTAAAATTAAATTCATGAAAATAAAACCTGTGCATTTTTAATTTGGCTACAAAATCATTATCACTTAAAAAATTTTTCATTAAATTTAGTGTAGGCTTCAGTGTAGCCCATTATGAGGGACAGTGAAATAAAAAAAAATTATAGTGATAATTATGGTAGTTTTTGCAACAAGCCAAGGTAATTATATGCTTCGAATCGAATATGCTTCTCGAGAAATAAATAAATATTTATTTGAACTGTACACAAATTGAATAATTTTAACTGTTTAAATTATTTTTTAAAACCAAATATTTATTATTTTCATTCAAATAAATATTTTGTTAATCCCAAATAAATCTTTAAATGGCTAAATGCAAATTAACAATTTAATTGGTCCAATGCTGCAGAACTACAGAACTTTTGAACTGTTTTTCAGAAGTGATTTTAAAATATTGTAATCAAAGTCGACCATGAACAACTCGCGAATATTACGCATGTTCACGATACGAACGCGACGTACATGTATAAGTTATGCTGCACTTCACTTGCTAACTACCAGGTCTGCTTTCGTACCTTGGCGTCTACGAAGAATAATTTTTGTAATTATAGGATATGCTTCTTGTTTACGAAGTTGCTCCATTAATTGCCATGTGAACGCGGCTTGGTAATCACAATAATTTTCTTCTTTCATATCACTTTTTATGCATCTACAAATAGTAAGTGATGAAAGACCATCGTTACTTGGTTATGATGAAAATATAAAGAATTATCAAGAACATTTCTTCAAACATTGCTAATTATGTATTTAAATATAATTGATAAAATAGTTTCTATAATTACATATCACTTGTTGTGTGTCCCGAAGAATTTTTGTACATCTAAAACATGCCAGTTTTGTTATAGTTTGATCTTCCAAACCGATTGGTTGCTTTCGTGCAAGTTCAAGATTATTTTAATTATAGTAACTTCCATAACTTCCTATACTGACGATAATAATGAGTTTGTTTTTTTTGTACAATATACAGAGGTGCAGTGTGTATCGCACTCTTGTAAACTTTTTTTATTGTTGATTTTTCGAGAAAATGTTATTCCTGATAAAAAGTTTTGCTTGTCTTGGGAAGCCATGGGCAGTAATCAAATAGGTATGTAATACAACATACAGAGCATCAAAAAATGTGAAATTTCCCGAAGCAATTTTTGTTTTCGTTAAAAACTGTATTTAACAATGTTGTTCGAGAATTCAAGAAACGCAATAGGGGTTTAGTAAAAAAAGGTTAGCATTAGTAATAAAAATTATTCGGTGGAAAGTTATTATTCGTGGCAATTATATGGTATGTAATATAGCTCAAAATTATTGTTCTTTTCTGACTACCTCGTATTTAAGCATTTCTTGAGGTCTCGAATAACTTTGTTGAATACAGTTTTTAACTAAAACAAAAATTAAACGCACTTTGTTTAAGTAAAATTTCACAATTTGAAGTTTTTTGGTTGCGCTCTATGTTTCATTTCATATTTGATTATAGCTGTTTAGAAATGAAAGAGAGTAATAAGAGCTTATTATGTATGCAAATCGTAAATAAATGTAGTACTGGTGCTTATATTCAATATTTTTATATTAATCCCCGACAATCGGTCCATTTCTCTTATAAGTAAACAATATAAAAACAGCATTTCAAAACATGAGGCTACTTTAAGCATCATAACCGGGTTATGAGGGTGTTTAGTAATTCAAATAAAATTATTCAATATTATTATCAAATTATTTATTTAAATTTAATGAATAGACTTTTATCCACACAAAAATATATGTATTTTGAAAATTCAAATTATGGTGAGTAAATGTAGTGTTGTATAAATGTACAATAAAGAAAATAAAAAAGTAGGTATATTAAAATTCATCCTCTGAATATTCTGATGATTTATCTTCGTCTCCTAGATTGATAACGATAGGTTCCACTGTAACGTCAATTAAATTATCGAGTTCCTACATTTTCTCTCCTTCTTTTTGTACATGATGTATACATCTTTGCCAGTTATCTGCAGTTACTCGTTCCAAGGAATATTTTAACAAAATTTTCACGTCACTTAATTAAAACGTCGTATTATTTCGCGCTACATATCCTTTTACCTGCGCCCAGACTAATTCGATTGGGTTAAGTTCACAGTGATAAGGTGGTAACCGTAGTACCGTTATTTGGCGATTTGTTGCCATTTCATCGATAACATATTTTTTCTGATCTTTATTAAGATTGACAAGTGTCAAAAGTTCCTTTTTCACCATATTTGTTTCAAAAGAAATGTTTTTTCCGGATAACCATTGAATTATAACGGCTTTCCTCCAAGCAGTCGTAGGCGTCCGCTCAGTCTGCTGTGAATGGTAACTGGCATTATCCATGACAATTACAGACCCCGGAGGAATAAGATCCAACATCTGTGTAAAATACTCTTCGAAAACATCTGCGACACCTATATGTGTTACTATTAATCTTCGCCCTTTACCTGAAGGTGTCTTGAACCCTGTTGAAAGTCCATCCAAAAATTCCTGTCGAAAACTTTTTACATTTTTATCTTGCCATACTTTTGTTACAGTATATCTCTCGTTGACCCAAGTTTCGTCTAGATAATAAATATTCCTCCCTTGGTCACGGAATTTTCTAATTGATCTTAAGTAGGATCTTCGCCAAAAAATAATTTCGTCTTTATCGATAAGAACTGTCTTCCTGTTCTGCTTTTCCCAGCAAAAATTCAACTCTCGTAGGACGGCCCATAATTTGCTTCTACTGATTTTTGGCAAATCGTTGTCCTCTGAAAGTTCACTTAAAATTTTTTTAGCGTTGGTATTTCTTTTTTAAAATAAAATGAGTGTACTTTTCTGCGAATGACATTTTTGAAGAAATCATCTATAACGACTTTTGACCTCCCTGTAGATGATTTTGGGGGATTTACAGTATCTTGTTCATTTTTTGTTTCCTTTAAAAGTCTGTAGATAGTCGATTTTCCAATCCCTGTCATTTTTGTTAGCATTAGTGTTACCCGATAATTACCTGAAACGAAATATTGCCACGCCCATGGCCGGTTCTTATCTCGGGGTTTTATTACTCTCTTTCATTTCCAAACAGACTATAGTGCCCATGGTTTCCCAAGAAAAACAAAATTTGTTATGAATAATAACTTTTTCCCGAAAAATCAACAATAAAAGAGATTACAAGATTGTGGTACCCTATGTATACCTATTAGCTGCAAAATTTTTTTGAAGAAGGGATCTACTCGAAACAGATTCAAAGATTCACATAACTTTAGGATACATCTTTTTCAAGCACATTCTTTATACTGTTCTTGTTAGTACTAACGGATTTAAAATATGCTAACGCTTATAGAACTTGACCTGTTCATGGTTTCGCGTGTTCACTCACCTTATCGATAGCGATCTCGCTGCACCACTACCATTCTACGTTAATTTGAAAGATAACCAGTGTTAATGCTTTCATTTTTGCACCAACAGGTATGCATATAATTTAGTTCACGCGTTGCTTTTATTATGCATCAACTGGTGTAACAAGCTTCGTGCACGGGGATGATATACTGCCTAACGTAAAAAATGCAACATCGAGTTTGAAGTTAATACTTCCCGCAATAGGGATAAAACATAAATTAGTACTATTTATGTTCCTTATATGAGTAGCTACATACGTAAAATGTTTTAAAACATATACATTGTAAGATTCTGTAGTGTATTAAATTTACAACTGCAATAATTGTTTCATGACAATACAGAATCTTTTTAATTACCTGCAAATATAGGATGATTTATTATACTAGTGGAAGTATAGGCTATTGCAAACAGCGGATCTTTTGAAATAATTGTACTCTTTCGAATTCATCGACAAAGTAGAGAATTTATTATTACTACAGTCGAATTCTAGTTTGAACATGAAAATAATTATTAGTAGACTTTTAAATGTTATATATAAAGGGGAAGGTTATGTAGAATTTGTAGAATGAAAATTTCAAAAAAGTAACTCGAAAGAAGTAACTCTAAGTTGGCAAATTGCAACTAAGTAGCAAATTTACGTTTTTTTTTTCACTTTTTTTTCTGCTCACGAAAATTTATAGGAAAATTAATCATTTTATGATGTAGGCAATTAAATTACCTACAATTTAAGGTATCTAAGGTCATATTTCACCATTTTGTTAACTGTAAAATAAAGGTTGAACGTGGAGAAATCAATTTTCCAAAAATTGCGTATTATTATTGCAAAAAGCGATGGATAGGTATTGATGAAATTATTGGAAAAGAAGGTCAATCCAACATGTGTGCCAAAGCCCGATTCAATTGACCATGAAATTATTGCTGTGGGTATTTGACAATTAATTTCGTTTTTTTGCAACGGATTGTTTAATTACTAAATTGTTGATTCTAGAAGTTAATATCATAGCTATAGGTTCAAATTGATCCAAAGAAACGTATCGAAAATGAAAAATGAAAATAGTTGAAATTAAGTAGCCCTTTACAACTAAAAAAGTAAGACGTGCAAAACAGCGTTATAAACAAATTTTCCCAAGGTCAGGCAAAAGCCGCTCGGGAATTCGCTCTTTCTGCATTAAATAGAGCTTATTTTTGCGATAATTTAAAGAAAGAGAAATCACCTACACCTCTTTGTTCTAAATGTACCTTTTTTATAAGGTTATTTGTTACCGACCAATAATTTTTTTGATCGAAAATCTTCGTAGATGATTAAAAAATAATATCGAGCAAAAATATTAAATGAAACTATTTACTAAAATATACAGGTTATAGGTATGGAGAGAATCTTTGAAGAGTAAATAAAATCGAATAATCTGCTGGCAGGAATACTTTTTGCAAATAGAACGGGTAGTATATCTGTTTTGATACGATAAAAACCTCTTTGGAACCCTTGATTCAAACCATAGCTCTGCATGCTTTTTTGAAAGTTGTACACAAAGATATGCGGTAAGTCTATGAATTAATTGTTTCATTGTTGTTGTATTGATGGGTCTTTTTGGTAAGTTTAGTTGCATTTATTAATGCACATGCCACAGCCACACTATCCTCTTATAAAGAGAAGACGCACAACAATAAAATAGAATCAATAAATATTAACAGAACAGATTTATATATTTTGAAACTACGGTGTTAAAGGTGTTGAATGTGACTAGATTACTGTGATTTTTTTTTACCTAACCAATATCTGCACTTTTTTTATAGAATACAAATAGTAATGTTAATGGGATGTTTAATTTATGGGTATCCATTTGAGATATAACGGATGCCCTCAATTATAATATTTATTTAGACGGTTTCTTATGAATATAAATACATTTTTCCTATTGGCAATTTTGTTTGTTGAGTAAATTATTTTTTTATTTGTTTTTGAAGAGATGCAATACTGGATATGTGGATATGGATTTAATATAAAGGAAAATTTGAATGAATATTTTTATGGCGTTTTAGGTAATAGTATGTTTAAACTCGATTTTTTTACGGCTAGGAAGATTGTACAGGTTTCGATTACGTGCTAAACTGTCATGAAAATCACTAAGCCTACTTAGTTTGTCATAAAGATATACAGATATTTTAAAAGTAATTATTTTGTAAACCAAACAAGGCAAATGATACTTGAATATTTCGTGAAGTTCAAGCCAGCCTGATTTAACCAAATTTATGTAAATTCAAAGATTTTGGCAAGCAGTTATTTCGAATTTTTCCAGAGCATTTTTATCATTTAGACGAAGGCAGTCCAATAAATAGTATCACAGTATACAAGTTGAGATAAAATTAATGAGTCACATAATATAATTTGTTAGGTTACGTAAAAACTTGTATATATTATCTTGAGCTTATTATAAAACGTCTTGGCGAAAATCTAAGATTAGTACCACTAATGAGTCCCAGATTTTTACATTTATTAACTGGCTTAAGTCATTGGTCACTGGTCATTTATTTTAACGACAAATTAATTATCGCATACTAAAAACTGATAGTAGGTACTATTTTTTAATATTATGTGCTTAATTCAGTTTCCCATAAATTTTTGCGTTATGGGAGGTTACAATTTCTACTTCTTACAGCGTATTTCAGTTGCCTGTTACACCATTTCTTGCAAAAATATGCTCTACGCCTCCTGAACTCGGTTCACCGTTTTATTTACTTGCCCACTAACGAGGTAAATGTAACTTAATAAACTTAATATGTAGCTCTGTCAGTTTTTCTAAGTGAAGTATTTATCTAGACAGGATCCATTTCGCGGTGTTCTTCCTTCTCTTATCTCGTCAGCTTGTTCTTTGTACGAATGTCAGTGGTTTCAGCATTTCTGCGAAATATTCGTGGGGTAAACAAGTATATAAACCCAACGGGTTTTGCGCTGTATTATGTTTTATGTGCAAAGACCTACAATATATTGTTTCAATACAATTTTTCAAGATGATTACCTCATTTTTTCCTATAATGTGGTAGCCAACATTTTTTGTTAGTGAATTTTTTGTGTTATTTCGATTTAAAATAAAAATATTCCATTACCTTGTTTATTCTTGCTATTATATGTATTGTTATAGACTGCTCATTTCTCGGTAACGAACAATTATTTGTGGTTATTGGTATGATGAGCTTATTATTATACATATTTTTTACTCTTTCTTTACAAACTATGTAATTTTGGTTTTAGTTTTTTTTTCAGTTAATTAAAGATATCTACTGGTCATTTATTGGAACATTGATTGGTTAGTTCAGGATATTTTGTATTGTATTACAAAATAAAACCTGCATTTTGTCAACTTTGTCGGAATTTTGAAATTCATGTATAAAAATTGACGTAAAATTTTGTCGTATAGCAATTTGGGAGCTACACTGTAAAAAAAATCGGTGTAAGGGAAAGCAATAAAGGTTTGGAGTGAGTCCATTGACTGAAATTATTGAGTATATTTTCATTCAATATTTGGCACTTTGATCATTTTACTCATTTGTGAATACTAAAACTGAATAAAATAAATTCTTCACGTAAACTCGTATTTAGTGCACTTGTACCTAAATCAGAGTAAATATCCTCATTACTCAGTGAGTTTAAATGTATACATATTAATTTCGAGTAATTTGAATGGCGCCATGAAGATGGCACCACTTACATATTGCTTCTATAATCTCGACCACAGTTGATAGAGGCCCGTTAGGTGCTCCAGAAAACCGTGATCGTCAAGAGGACATGCCTTAGCTGGCGGCAGCAGGTCTCAGCTAGCGGGTCTCAGCCAGGACAGGAGGAGGCTCCCGCGAACTGAATGAATTAATTTCAACACTATATATCCTAATTAATTATTTATGAGTGATTTATTTTTGCACTCAATATTTAGTTAATTAAAAACCAAGTCTGAGAAAAAAATGGCTCAATAATAGTTAAATTTAAATCATATTAGAGAAGAAGTCAACTCTAAATTGGTTTTATATACTCGGGATAGAGCCGAAAGTCGCTCAATTGATAGTTAGCAGTAACTAGGATTTGAGTAAAACTCACTCATTTCTGATGCAATAGTTTCACTCAGTTGTACTCATACTAATAGAGTGAAAATTTCACTCAATCGGGTGTGGAGAGATATTGATACATCANGTTTTATATACTCGGGATAGAGCCGAAAGTCGCTCAATTGATAGTTAGCAGTAACTAGGATTTGAATAAAACTCACTCATTTCTGATGCAATAGTTTCACTCAGTTGTACTCATACTAATAGAATGAAAATTTCATTCAATCGGGTGTGGACAGATATTGATAAATCATTGAGTAAAATTGAGTGAAATTTGAGTGAATTTTTTTTACAGTTCCAGTGATAATCTGCTAAGACACTTCCTCAAGATTACAGCTTTTGGTGGGTCTATGTCCAATAATAGGCATGGGAAATGTGACTATCTAATATGTTAAGCTAGCTAGCTTAATTACCTTTATTCGTACGCTTAGAAATCGATATTATATTCTCAATAATACACCATTTAAGCTACAGTCAATTCACTATTCCTCGAAGTAGCTATAATTATTATACTTATAGGTTTAACTTTGTATATTAAATTAATCATTTTGTTAAATCTAATATAAACTGCTTTTGGAAAGCAAATGATGATTTAATAATAAATAGTAATTGATATAATTACTGTTTGACTGATTCCTTGCTTTGAGGGTGGGTGTTGCAAATTCCTCTCAGCTAGACCCCATAGAATAAACCTGCTGTAGGGGGATTCGAACCAACAGCTGAACACCTACATCGATTAAGTCTAATTCTTGAGTCGCATCTTTGGCACCTCTATTACCCCATCTCCTATTACTGCTTTACTATGTTTTATTACCCAATTTCAGTTAATTAATGTATCAATTTCTGACCACGCCCGATTAAGAGAAATATTCTATTAGTATGAGTACACCTAAAATTTTATGAGTGAAACTATTGCAACAGAAGTGAGTGAATCCGAGTTTCTGCTAACTATCAAGTGAGTGACGTTTGACTCAACTCTGAGTATGTAAAACCAATTAAGAGTTGACTTTTCTCTATATTTATCTATTAAGTATTGAGTAATTTTTTTACTCAGATTTGGTTTGTATTCACTTTAAATTTTAATTTAAATATCAGTGTAGGTACTAAAGTCATAAACTACCAAGCTGCCACAGTGGTTTCTACAGAGATCTGTTTTACAGACAATATTTTAGGCCTCAATTTTAGGCCGAATATGTTAACTGATCGGATGAATAGATTCCCATAACCTATATTGTACGTTACAGATATGTAAGTAAGTATAGGTAACAATCTAACTATCCGCTTATTTAACCAATTATTAATCGAGACTCAATATACTATTGTTTTTAATTATTGTAATCAAACCACTGCATTTAAAAACAATTGTCACCAAAATAACCGGATAAACGGATACTTGTCCAGCCTTACACGCCGTACACCACGCCACGAGATGACTTAATGGAAACGATGGGAATAGACAAATACAACGCACGACAACCATTGAATGGGGTGAGTTTTAGTTAAAATATTATCACAAATGAGTAAAATTATCAAAATGCTCAATATTATTATGAAAATGTATTCAATCATTTCATTCAATCGGTTCACTCCACACCTTTATTGCTTTCGCTGACACTTTTTTTTACAATATATAACTCTCAAAAAGATAACAAATTAAAATTCCTACTTGTTTTCCTTGGTAGCTGCTTGTGGACAACATTTTTATGGGAAATATCAACAGAACTTGATTAAAATTTCATGCTGCTGCTAACAGTTACGTTAATATACGAAATTCAAGGAAACGGTGTGTTATTGATAATTAAGTAAAAAAAACATCTATCTTGTATATTCATTTTCTGATGGAGATAAAAAATCAGAATATTAATAAAATAATCGATTTTACTACCAAATTAGTTTTGAACATTTAGATGTAACTCCCGATATAAATTCATATCTTCATTACTGCGAAGTTTATTAGCGTACAATTAAAAAAAATGCAAGAGCTGTAACTGAACTATAACAGAAACTAGCTGGTTCTCTTTAAACACCTGACAAAGCTTATTAAGCCGCTGCGACTTGTAAAGGTTTCGCCAGTTATACCCTGACAGAATTTCCATTTGTAATGGAAGAGAATGGGGTTCCGAAACTTAAAGGAATAGTTTTGAAAGATCCATTTCATATCTCTGTGGGAAGTTGTTTGCTTTTGTGAAACTTTTCATTATCTGACTCTATCAGATCGTGAAAAATATACAGTTGTAGGAGAAACGGCCGATTTTCTTATCTGGCACAACTTCTGTTTCGAAAAAGATGAAAAGCATAAACAGCAAAAATCGGTTTGTCTCTAGTAATAATTTTCATTGCTTGCAAAATAAATAAACATCATGTCAAAAACAGAATAAAATGTATTCACAACTTTAAATAAAAGTTTACTAATTCTGAAATATTTTAGAAATGTTTTAAATATTTTGTATTTCTGATGTCAGTATCTATTTTGGAAATTTTGCCATTCTTGAATCAAGAATTTTAAAGCCATAACAAACAATTTTGGAAATTTAGAAAAATCTAATTTTATTTACTGAAAAAATGCCATTATGAGATATGGCAATACATTTTTCTTAAAATGAAAAACTGAATAAATTCATAATTTCGATGTCTTAGACCACCTCTGATTGTTTTGTTCTAAGTTCAGATTTTTTCATAATAAGGTGCTATAAGATGTAATTAAGAAAAAAATTGAGAATGGGGGAGAAAGTATGTGTCATCCTCAATGTTCTAAGAATATTTTCTTAATAACAATTTATAGTATCCCATATAGAAATACGAATTAATGGGTAAAGTCAGATTTTTTTGAATATCCAAGGCGTATCAGAGCGTAGTAGAGCTGAATCCTAAAAAGCCATTTTTAACCAACAGCATTGCAATTTTTTCTCTTATAACAGTCGTTTCAACAACAGAAAAATATATACGGTTCCAATTAAAAAAAATTGCAATTACAATTATTATATTTCTATCTACTTCTTTGAAATCACAACATTTCCTAAAATTTGGTATGTTACTTTTTTCTTAGACAGAAAGGCGAAAAAGATTTAAAAAAACTATGTACAGGATGGCCAAATGAAAACGAAACAGCCATTTTCAGGAACTGCGTCAAGATTGTAGAAAAACGTTCAGACCCGTCGATTTTAGATTAAAGGGGGTCATTCTTTGCTGGTATTTTTTTACTCCACCACTTTCACCCCCAAGTAAGGGTAAGCCCAAAATATTTAAATGGCATTGGGGGTTGAGTAATATTTCTTTTGAAAGCTCTTACAATTCTCTTTACAACAGACTTTAAATTTTATAATTCCGCCCAATACTTATTGTAGTATTTCTTGCGTTACATTGGTTTTTGGCGATTTGTTATAACTTTCGTAAAAAAACACACAATTGTAAAAAACAGAAATAACTAAACTATACACACACAGTGAACGTAAAATTAGTGGATTCCAAATTATTTTCTAGTATTATTTGGAAGCGTCTGAGCGTTTTTCTACAATCTTGACGCTGTTCCTGAAAATGGATCTGTTTCGTTTTCATTTGGCCACCTTGTATAAATTGTAAAATTCCAAATGGTCATTTCTAATATATTATTATTCAAATTCGAGAATTTTAACGATTTTCTGTGTGAAGATAACAGTAATCATTAAAAAAAATGTCTGTTTTTCTAAATTTTACAAAAATGGTACATTGTATAAGTAATAAAAGCATTTTACTCATTTTGTTCAGATTTCAAAAACGGTTTCGGCTTTTATTATTAAAAGGTTTTTTTTTACATGTTCCCCATTTCCCCAAGTTTCGTCAATCTACGCAAACAACTTCAGAGATAATTGGTGATATTTTTCAAAAACTTGGCCTCTGTTTTAGAAACCAGTAACTTTAGGGCCCTGGTTTATTAAGGCTTGTGGGCTTTAAATGACCTAAGGAACCACCCCCATAATTTATGACATAATCTTAAGATACATCCTGTATATTTTGCTTCATTTTAAATTTTAATTTTTAATTAAAGACGTGTTTATAACTCTCCTTCCATTTATTTTTTTGACTCATTGAAACAATTCACTTTGTTAGGAGAAGCAAATGCGAAGATATCGAATTAAACCAGAGTATAAAAAATCTCGTAAAAAAGCAGCACCGCCACCCCCGGAACAGAACTGGAACCTGTGAAAATGTCATTATCTCCACTCTCCATTTTATTTTTAACGCCGGATACCACGGTGGGACCGATTCCATGTCATTAACTTCTCCAAATACCGAACGGTAAATCTCCCAAATCAAATTAATGCAAATATTTTTAAGATGTGGTTAGAACTCGAACGGCTCCCGGTTGGAAATTAAATTTCATCCAGTTGTCGTAAAACCAACAATGTAGTACATATTACATTCCCGACGAGCCGGCACGAGTCGTATTCCAGGACGACGCGCCCATTGTGTTATGGGGAAACTTGGGCAACGGAACTCAATATCCCCGGACTGTGTAAATTCGTGCTGTTTAATTAGCGGCGTTATTGGTAAATAAAATTTAATCCCGAACGAAGAGGACCGAAGCTGGAACTATCCCCGACGTTCGGGATTATTCATTATAACGTCAGTTTCACTTCAAAGGTTCTTATAATTATGATTCTGATTCCTCGCGCAGGACCCACCCTTCGGGGTCGGATTTATGTAATGGCATTAAGCCAACGGGTAAATATTATTTGGGTAGATGCCTTTATGGAAATAACGTGGACGGTGATTTTGTGAGTTTGCATGTGTATACCAGAAAATGAGCTGTCGGCCGCTTCAAGTATGAAACAACGACGGAAAATGAATGTATACCAACGTTAATAATAATAATAAAACTCGTATTACATTTGAATTATTAAATAGGTACCCAAAATGTACATAAAAGTACATCAAGTTGTACACTTGCGCACCCTATCCTCAGTGCTCAAATGAATTCAGTTTCCTGTAATACAATTTGTTGTTAGCACTAAACGTTGATAATGACTATCAATCTTATTTATATTTAAGTTGAGTAAAAAGGCCAAATAAAGCCTCGAATAAAACAAGTTTAGGTATACGGTATTTCATGACTTAGAAGAAATAACTTTGTAGGTACTACATGTTTTTCTATAGTTTGTAGTTCACGTATAACTATTTTTTTGGAGATAAAATAGAACCTCTAATACCGACCATTCTAGGCAGGGGAATCAAAAGTTTGTAACTAGAGAGAGGTGGTTGTTTAAAAGAGAGTACATCAAAATTATGAATATTGATATACGTTTAACATGTTTTAAGAATAAATAGGTATACCTACAATATAGAAGTATGTATAAATAACAAAAAATACATTCTTAAACTTATTTTGATAATAATCACAATTCAGTAATAACCTGGAACCGTTATCTCCGCTCTCAGCCACGGTTTTTTGTTAGAGACCCACTGGAGAGGCAACTCACGAACTTTCTTAAAACATCGGGGATTTTTGCATTTTCCTATAACACAAAATTGTAGGTAGGTAATTCATTATTTTGCGGTTTTTCTTCCAGGACGGTGGTAATTTTTTTACGCAAATATTTTTATTAGCAGCGCACGGTAGTAAAAGCCAGTCTCGTCGGCATTGAACACATCGTGTAAAACAGTTAATAATTTTAATCTTTCCAAGCATTCACGTCTTGAACATTAACATCAGCCGATTCGCCACATATTGTTGTGAATGTTGTATCGTGTCTACCTCCAAATTTTTCTAGCTACCCATTCGATGCCTTGAGTCACAAAGTCCTAGGTTTTGAGCAACTTCAAGAAGGGCTTTTACTTAAGGGTCGCTGAATCTGAATCCGAGGTCCATTTAACCCCATCACCTCAGGATTTTTCATAACCTCAAAAAAAACAATATTCTGAATTAAATTATACAGAGTGTCCCGCATAAAAACCAACACAGGGCAGGTGCATTTAGGGGTGTCCAAAATATTGTAATTTAACCAAACTTAGCTATATACAAAGTTGCATCCCCGAGGAGATATTAGCCCCCAAAAGTGGGGCCCTAAATTTCGAAAAAAATTATTATCTCTGCAACACTTTACCGTAGAAGAACAAAATTTGGTACATGATTAGGTTTATTACTAGTCCTCTTTGACTATGATTTAAAGTTAGTTAAAGGGATGACACACCCCTAAAATTGTTCAGAACTTTTTTCCATTGACCGAATTGAAAAATAGTAATATTAGTTTACAGCAGAATTTAATTTAATATTCTTTTCTCGTTAAATTTTAAAAAACTTTATGGTTTTCAAGAAAAACCTTATTAACTGACACAAGATTTTAACAGTGTTCATTAGATCCCTTGGGATCTAAAGGGTTGCACAAATATGTGCATAATATTTTTATTTCATAATCAACTGATATATACAATGAGGTATTTTTCCAAGCTTCTGTATAAAAATATAAACATCTCATCTCAATCAAATATACAGTGTGTCCAGTATTTTGTAAAAAAGTTAGTTTTATTAAAAATATCCTGCTTCTGTTCAAAGATATAAAAATGTTGATTTCATTTTAAAAACTCAGTAATAGCATATGCCAATTAATAAGCAGAAAATGAAATGACTGTTGCATTTCGAAAATGTAAACAAAATATTATTTTTTTTAAATGGGGTGTTATATTCCTCTCTTTTTTCTTATATCTTGCATTATAAAAGGACTTATTCCACACAGAAAATAATTTGCTTGTTCCTGAGAAGGCCTACTTCATTTTCCAGAGACGAAAATATACCATAAAAATTACTTTTTAGTCATAAACAATCGCTTTCTAAAATGCTGAAATTGCAACATACAAATTTATGTCGTGAATGTTTATATGGTTAAGACAGTATGTGGACACCCTGTACATATTAAATGTTGGAAAAGAAATAATTGTTATATGTTTATTAACTAATGTATGTATTGTGGAGTTCAACTAACATATTCCTAATAATTTCTTTGTACCGCTTGGCTCACATTTAAACGGAAGCAATTTTTTTTTACAAGAATGACTTTTTTTGGTAAAACGGAAGATATACAAATTTATGTCTTTTCACCTCAATTCCTGGACAAATGTATGAAAGTTGATGGGCGTATTTTTTATATTGACGTCATAATCAGAACATGGTGCAAAGAGAACACAGTCAATGTCTAAGCAACCAAGTCTTTGTTTAACGTGCTATGCTTGTGGTCCATTATTATTACAGAGATATAATACACTTTATTAGTTATTTATTTAGAAATACAACATCTAAAGGGACTAAAATGTATACATGAGAAAGTGGCATGTCCAAAAATTTAAAAATATTCTGTTGATTCATGAAAGAAGTTAAAGACAAAGTTAACGTATTAGGTGCGTATATTTTTTTGTATTTAATACGTTATCAATGTCCAAAAAAAGCAGTGAGAAAAAATTAGAAAAAGACAAAGTACACCACAACTCATTTTCATGACATGCTAAGGTATCTCGGTTGTTATAGTTATAGTTACAGTGTTGTATATAGTTGTTATAGTGTTATAGTACGTTTGGTTTTCACGAAAGTTGACCACTTTTTTTGAGAGAAATCTTCACATCGAAACACATTTATTTCTCTTTCTATTCTGTTTTAGTTGTATTATACTTCGGTAGGGCCTTTGATACAATAAATTATAATATCCTTAAATATATTCAAATCATGTTTTGAAGTTGATTGACAATTATTTAGGAAATCTGTCTCAAAAAGTGTGATTAAACGGTAATATGACATACTCCCTATTATTAAAGTCGTGTGTACCGCAAGGGCCAATTCTGAGCCCTCTTCTGTTTACAATCTATACAAATAATTTAATATATTCCTTAAAATGTAGTAGTATCCATCTTTATGCAGATGATTTTCCCCTAATGAAGTACAAATTGCTACTGCACATATTAATAATGATTTAAATAATTTTGTAAATGATGCTAAGGACCACTGCCTTTTATTCAATATTTCAAAGTCCGACGTTATCATATCTAGTACCAAAAAACATAGATTATTAGTGAAAAATCCAACTGATATTATTACAGGGGGTCCACTTTGCCAAAATTCGATAAACCTAAAAGTGTTGATGTAATTATTGACAGTGATCTCAGATTTAAATAATATGTAGACAAAACTAAACAAAAAGGACACTTAATATTATAGGATATATATACTAATAGACATTTTATACCTGTTGGTACTAAAGTCATGCTTTTAGACAGCTTACATTTATCTTATTAAACTATACCGATATATTGTAAGGATCGTGCATTAATGCACTATATACAGGGTGTCCCGGAAATGGTGGGCAATCTCTCGGATATGGATAGATAGTGAGAAAATAATGTCACAAGTTCATATAAAACTTTTTCCTCCGGGCTCACCCTGTAGAGTTATTAGCGCTTGAAGTTGAGGATTAAAAATGGTTTTTTTGTTGTAACTTTTGTATTTTTCAATAAATTTTGGCTGGATCTATATTTTTTGAAGCTGCTTTGGATGATAATATGAAATCCTCGATAATAATTATGGGGGCCCGGGGGCAAAGCACCCCCACCAAAATTTCTAGAAAAAAAATTTTTGTTCCACTATACCCCAAATTTTCCATCATTTTATAAAAATTTATGGTATTTTACGTAAAAAAGGTATACTTGTTGAATATCCATAAAATATAATTTTGTATAATTTTTAACGTGTACTGACAGTTTCTAAAGTGTGATTTTATAACAGTGGTCTTAAAGGTAAATCACATGACTTACTTTTAACACTAGTGCTAAAAATAATTCACTTTTAACACTAGTATCATAAAATGAAATTGACTGACAGCATGCGTTAAAATTATACCTTAATGACGTTTGTAGAAAAACAAGTTTAGAGACAACGGTACTGTTTAATTTGAGACATTTTATTTAACAGAAACACAGGTTTAATCGTAGTTGGCTTTTACATATCAGAATAAAGGACAAATAATTTGCAATAGCAGTGTTCCAAATTATGAGAATTTGGACTTAACTAAACTAACTAAACGAAAAGTGCATGACAATCAAAATTTTGTAACTAATATAATTCATAATAAATTCTCAATATTAGTTCCACCTTCTCTTATACAAATACGAGCTCGTTTAACAGAAGACTGTTGCACTCTCCATAACATTTCAGGATTTTGTCGTATTTCATTTGCACAATAAAAAATCCTTTCTTCTAATTCTTCTCTAGTGGTTACAGGTGTGGAATAAACAAGATTTTTCAAGTGCCCCCAAAAGAAAAAGTCAAGTGGGTTCATATCTGGAGTTCGGGCAGGCCAATGAATAGGTCCACCGCGACCTATCCAGCGATTAGGATATACCTCGTTTAAATGGTCCCTTACTGCAGCACTAAAGTGAGGCGGCGCCCCATCGTGCATGAATATCAGTGCATTTCTGGTTTCAAGATCAACATCTTCTAACAGTTGTGGTAATTGATGCACAAGGAAATCTAGGTAACGTTGACCATTCAGTCTAGGGGGTAACACAAATGGACCCAATAAGTAAGGACCAATAATTCCACTCCAAACATTAACATAAAATTGTCTTTGGTGCCTAGTTTCAATAATAGCGTGTGGGTTCTCATCAGACCAATAATGTAAATTATGGGAGTTAATAACTCCATTCCTCCCAAAACTTGCTTCGTCAGTATACAGAATTAATCTCGTAAACATAGGATTTTGCTCATGTCTCTGAAGAAACCATTGAGAAAACTGTACTCTTGCACGAAAATCATCAGGATTAAGAGCATGCACTTTTTGGATATGGTAAGGGTGAAGAAGCTGTTCTCTAAGGATTCTTGCAACAGTGGTCTTTGGAACATTGGTAAAAGAAGATAATGACCTAATGCTAACTGTTGGATGAGCAGCAACTTCGTCCAGTATATTTTCCTCTACTTCAACTGTACGTGCTGTTCGCGGGGCACCCCTGTTTGCAGTAACAGGAGCAAACTGACTAAAGACATTAAAATTTATTTTAATATCCATTTTGTTTAATAATAGTAATCGTATTTTACCAGTTTCTCTTAATCTTTGAACAATACGTTCGAAAGTTTTGCGATCCGGAATCCTTCTATTAGGATAAGAATGCTGATTAATGCATATCAGCATATTCTTCATTGGAAGTTTGACAGTTTAATTGCCTTTGGCATACTCTGACATGTCAAAGCCAACCACGATTAAATCTGTGTTTCAATTAAATAAAATGTCAAATTAAATGGTACCTTCGTCTTTAAACGGGTTTATCTCAAAAAATATCTATTTTATGGATATTCAACAAGTATACCTTTTTTACGTAAAATACCATAAATTTTTATAAAATGATGGAAAATTTGGGGTATAGTGGAACAAAATTTTTTTTTCTGGAAATTTTGGTGGGGGTGCTTTGCCCCTGGGCCCCCATAATTTTTATCGAGGATTTCATATTATTTATCATCCAAAGCAGCTTCAAAAATTATAGATCCAGCTAAAAAGTTTTCAAAATTTATTGAAAAATACAAAAGTTACAGCAAAAAAACATTTTTAATTCTCAACTTCAAGAGCTAGTAACTCTACAGGGTGATCCCGGAGGAAAAAATTTTATATGAACTTGTGACATTTTTTTCTCATTATCTATCTATGTCCGACAGATTGCCCACCATTTCCGGGACACCCTGTATACGTAAAATTCAAAAGTTACAAAAATCTTATCTTAGATTAATTTTTGGAATTCGTAAATATCAGAGAATATTCTATAAACTCCAAGAAGTTGAATGGTTTAATATGGAAATAAGTTCGGTACAGCTAAATTGCTAAATTAAAAAAAGATTATGTTGGTCATGACTAAAAGCAAATGCATTAATAGTTTGGTATCGTTCTTACAATGTAGCTGGCAACAGAGAAATACAATTTCATGTAATCAGTGAAGTATGAACTTTTAACTTTGACATTAAGATTGAAAAAAAGTATTTTTTTCTGTCGGCAAAATTTGAGAAATTACTAAACTATACATCTAGAAACACAAACATCTATAAATTTACAAATATTTTATATATTTCAATATTAAAAAAACTGTACGGGTAGGTTTTGATATTGTAAAATAATATGTCATAGAGATAACCGACGTCTAAAAAATCTTAAGCCATTGTTTCCCAATATCCCCATCAAAATTGGCTATAATTATCTGCAATCGCACAGACCGACAAGCAGTCATAATTATTATAGCACCGGACAATAACTATCTTGTTAGGACCCCGACGAAAAAATAACGAAACAAGTGAACGATCCAGAAATACTTTTGCTCTCAACTGGCCCACTTTTTGCTCCCCCAAATTCTCTCGCACGGAATTAGGCGCTATTAAGACGACGGAAAAAAACAAAATCGCAATAAAATAGTGTACGACCAGCTGTTGAGGCGGTGGAACAAGCGGTTGACGTTGTCTTTCACGGCCTGACATCCGCGGCGTTAACGCTCCAAGAAAAAGCCGCTCCATTGCGGCTTGCAATGGCGTAAAAAGGTAATCGAAGTAGGCTTCATGACGGAATTCGTTAATGAGTGGAACCGGTTCGCGGTGATGCGGTTAAACGGCTTCCCCGAGTTGTTAAATGCACCACGTCCGGCATGTGTCCAGATTTAGAACTGACGCCGATCTCAATCGGAGCAGATCTGGGGTTTTGCACATCGGATGCAATCGATCTAATTCCACACATATACAGGGTGGCTTTTTAATACTATCAAAAAAGTAGAGTGGTCGTCTATCTAAATAAACCCATTTCCGAAACGTCGACTATTTCAGTTCAGTTTTTATTTTATTCGCTACTCACTACAGGGTCTCGGTAAGAGATACGAAGTAGCTTAAATGGAGGCAAAGTTGCATAATCAGGGAATCAACATTATGCCTCTAAAAAATCAAGGCTATTGTGATTAGTTTTCGAAATATTTGAAAAAAAAACGAAATTTTGGTAATCCGTTTTTGATTCATTTCAGCCTTATTTCATTCTTTTTGCCCTTTACCGACTGGCATAATCAATTCTTATATGTAACGTTTCGTCTCTACAGGACCGTCATCAACTTCATTTTTTTACATACGACCATGGTAATTTTATTACATTTTTTGCAAGCCTTCATGACCCCCAATACTGTACTGCCTCAACCCGAACTGTCTCCTGAATTCGACACCTCTCTTCGACACGCCCATTTCTTGGATACAGAAGTTTCGGTTCTTATCTTATTGACGGGATCCCTGAATATAGGGGGTTGGAATGGCTTAGCTATACCATGTTAATACCTAATTGACTGAATTTACAATTGTATGGATAATTTTGTGACTAAACTGAACTTACAAGTAACCTTACACCTTCCTTTTGTGACTCTCTTCACAACATTCTAGCAACTTATTTTAATCTTGGAATTCCTACGTCTTTTCGAATGTATTTCGCGCGTTATTACAAATATCCATTTTTCCCTTCATCATGGGCTAAACCGACGCGACGCAGTTAGTCGATGCAAGATGCCCAACACATGGCCCCGACGATCTAAGTCTACTTATTCAAAATCATAGCTAGATTTCATGAGGCCTTCTCCGAAGGACTGCGATGATCGAGCTTTGCAAATTTATTACTCCCGGTGACAAGAGGAACAAATTTCTCAAAGACTTTATGGCGGCGCTAAACCTACTTGAAAACCCTTAACTTTTCAATAATTATTATTGTTGACTGATAAGACCCATCCGTTACGAGAACTAACAAATAATCTATCGCGAGTCCCGGCTTTCGTTACATTTGTATATACACCGAAAAAACGTAATAGTACTTCTTTGATTCTACAATTAGTGACTGTGAGTTTGTGCGATTAAAATCAATAAAAAAAACAGTTTACGGGGTTATATTTTACGTAGTTAACGAGCTATGGGGTTATAGAGTGCAGAGATCATGAATTCCAATATATTTTCAATCGCTAAGGACTCAAAGCGGTTTGAAATCTTGAAAACTGCTTTCTAGAGGAGTTTCTTGGTGTTAGAGTCGAAACACAATTTGTAATTTTTCATCAAGGTATTGCAATAATAATACATTACTGTCAGAATTAGTGGTCGGGCGTCTTTATGAATAATGTTATCTAGATCGCATCCGTGTCATACATGTTTTACATCAACGTCTTAGTAGAACTGGGACTTTTTAGAAACGAATCGCTGAATATGGACACCCTCAAACAGTTACTCTTCAAATGAATGAACAGGCTAACGAAATCGAAAATAGCCATGCAACAAGTATTAGGGAGATTGCTCATAGGTTAAATATTAGTCAGTCAACAGTTGGGTACGATTTTAAAAATTATCTTTTGTAATCGATGGATTTCTAATTGTTATAGTAGCTTTGTGTCGATAGATGTAGGAAACAATGCAGCACAGTCTTCGATTTTGTGCACAAGTGCTCTTTAGCCATGTGGTTAACTTCTCTAAGGGTCCCATAGCATCACATAATATGTATTTAATTAATAAAATTAAGAGAATACAACTAGATCAACATGATATTCTGTGAGCTGACACCGTTGTTCACAAAAGTGTCAACTAAAGGAACTTTTTTCTTCGACGGTTCATCATAGAAGACAAGAAGGAGAATAAACTCTAAAGATTAGTTTTATGAACAAACTGAAGGAATAGTTATGGATTGACAATTGTCTCCATCACCTGGAAAATATTTATATGGAAACTTTAGAGAAAAAAGCTCTGGAGTTACCAACTGTAAAGCCAAAGTGTTGGTTCAGGTATGCTGATATGTATGGATATAAGAATAAAAAAAGTTCATAAGAAACTAGAACTCATTCAGTCTCTTCTTAGAAGAAATTGATGCATGAACAGAAATATCGAAAAAGATACAAAGACCAATAACTATAAACCATGCTCTAGAATATCATGGGCCATGGACCGATGTATACAGCAAATATAAATATTAACCAGACTATTTAATCTCCAGCTTCAGAGTTTATTCTGAAGAAGGTGACGAGAAATTAGCCAGGAAATTGTTCAACCACAAATCAAAATCAGGCTAATCGGTTAAGTATTCAAAATTTTTAGTGAACTATATTAAGATCTAATCGTATCTCCTCGATTCGAAATCTCTGTCAGAATTAGAATTTTTTTAGCCTATTCCATTCCCCCTTCACAAAAAACATTTTTTTTATCAGGTTTAAAGAATTTGAAAATACCAGAAATTGAAATTTTATCCTACTGGAATTTTTTTGATTTTTTGATATTTTTTCATTAAGAATGCTTTTACGATCTTATGTTCTTAGCTCTTTATTCAATTTTCTGTGTAATTCCAAAGTTTGTACGTTTCTTCGAGGATGAAATGCATTGTGAGCTTTCACATACTCCATCTTATTTAGAAACAAAGTATAGTTGCAAATTTGAGCTAAAATTAGTACATCAATTCTATCAACAGAACTTAATTAAAATGAAATGACTAAATTAAGCTTCCCACAATTCATCTCCAACTAAAATCGATGCTTACCTTGCTCCGTTGCTCTAGTGTATTCTCATTA
Source organism: Anoplophora glabripennis (assembly GCF_000390285.2). Taxonomy (NCBI): domain Eukaryota; kingdom Metazoa; phylum Arthropoda; class Insecta; order Coleoptera; family Cerambycidae; genus Anoplophora; species Anoplophora glabripennis. The sequence goes on along the minus strand of NW_019416335.1, from coordinate 375,340 downwards.
GTTTTCAACTACTTTCTTGTCACTCAGCACTTTTTTACTAGAGATGTGACCATCCAACTGAAAAATATCCCACCAGATACGCTGATACAGTTGCAAACGATACACAGCCGATAATATCTCAATTTAATTTGGTGAATTACAAATCCTTCACCGTTCAATCGGATCACAACCATCTATAATTAAATCTAATTTCAACAGTTTTATAATTAATGCTGTGGCAAATCTAAGCTAATCAAGCAGTCATTCGATTAGCATAGTTAACGAAGTCGCCGACCGTTTAGCGTAACTGTATCGTCGTTATCAATCGAAAGTTGGGCCTAAATTAATCGAAAGGTTTCTATCATGTTTACTAAGAGAAAGACTTAGTAATCACAAAAAAAAATCTTAAATACATGAAGCATATATTCCTTAAACAGGGGTATACTTCATTGTGTAGTATCTGTAAGTAAAACTTTTATGATAATAATGAAGAACAAAAAGTCAAATTTAAAATGATTATGATCATTCTTTAAAAGAAACCTTATTTATTTCACTAAGGTATTTACTTTATGTATAAACTAAAAGTCTTTGAAACTATCAAACTAGTTCTCAATTTGAATGTGACCATATTACCCGTAATTATTACGTATAGAATTTTTGTCCTATGTGCACTTTTCACTGAATGAAAAATTTACTTTTAACATAATATGTACCTATTTAATATTAGCGTAAACGCTCATGTTTCATTGGAATACATTAGAGATTACTGAAAATATTAATTAAATACATTTCAAGGCACCTAAAAGAAAAACGTTGCCCGTGAAGATAACAAATACAAATACTAATAATACTAATAAAACAAGTAAGAATACTAATAAATTTACTACTAATACTAATAAACTATACAAAATTCTATACCGTTCTTAATTAAAAAAATACAAAGTTACGAATACAAATAGTTTCAATATAATTTAAATATTTTAGCGTGGTTCATCAAGTAATTTTCAATAAATTTAGGGATATTGCAAAATTTTAAACAAAATAATAGATGATAATATATGTTTTTATGATAAATCACTTGAAAATATACGATTTAGTGGGTTTTCGGTAAAATCTGTGTTCTGGTATTTATATTTACAATTTTAAACTTTATTATGTTATTTAATCTGCTGAAATTATAATTAATTAATTTTAATTCAAACTTAACACCACTTACTATTTTATTAAACTAGGATTTGTCACAATACATTAGAATCAAATTTATGCAATATGAAACTAAAAGATTTTCTAAATATTTTTTTTTGACACACGACTTGCCAAATAACCTTCCATGAATCTTGATGTTCCATTGATTTTCTTTCATACCAACCTATATATCTTTTTCGTCAATGGTATCTATCACATATGATTGGAGTACCTTTGCTTTTTTATTTGCTTTGTAACATAAATTTCTCAAGTATTTTTAAAACAAAAAATATATAAAGTCCGTTTTATAAATTTGATATCAAAAGCTTCAGCCAGACCAAAATCAGTCTATAGTTGAATATTTCTGTTTACTGTACAGCCAATAGTAGATCTATAGTGTTACTTATGTAATATACAAAATTGAGGAAAAGGCTAACAAGTTTTAGTTTCAGCAAAATACTTACATATTCATTCTACAAATTATACAGGGTGTTAAAGGTTTGACTGCCTTAGTTTTAACAGACAGGATGATAGAATACATTAAAATAAACAAAAAAAAACTTAATGGGTCCTAAACTCAACCATTTCCGAGAAAAAACTTATGAAAATCTCCAACTTGATATACAAATGTTCTATTAATTAAGGAATATTGACACAACTGTATGCATTTATGTTTAATTCTAAAAAATAATTAGGGTTGCAATAAATTTAAAATTCGATAAAATATATATCGAGCAATGTGAAAACGGTGCGGCGGTTTATTAACACGAAGTACTACGGTGTCCAGCAACCACCAATACGCAATTCAGTTGGTATCTGGAATTGGATCGTGTCTGAGTGTTTTTTGCGTACCACTATTTCCTTTTCTTGAGGTGTTTTCCAGCGAGTGTGCGAAAATTGGATTCGAAGGTGTCGTGCGTGCATCGAACATGGTGGTGGACAATTTGAGCATATGTTGTAGTTTGTTTTGTACTTGTGCGTTTAAAAATGACTGAATTTTGCTTTTTGGCAACTACCTAAATTATTTTTAATACGTATGATTATTTGGACGACGTGAATCTTTGAGTACTTTAATTACATATTTTTTAAATACGTAATTTAATTAAAAGTTAAGTTCCTGTTTTAAGAGATTCATAATTACTAAAATTCGAGCTAAAATAAGCACAACTCGTACTACGATACATTTTATTTTATTTATTTAAAAACTGGAAAACAATAATTGTCTTGAAATTTACTAAATGTTTCACAATAATAACTGTTTACATTTTTTCCGCAGGATAAGTCAGCCAAGTGAACACGTGGTGTACATTAGCATGTTAAGCGCTGTTGTCACGTTGTGTTACGCCCCTGTAATATACAGCTTTTTTGTTAATTTATTAATTACTCTATCTTTCTTTCACCCATTTGTTCAAATTTTATATAATCTTAATTAATCTTATATTTATTTTTCTCATTCCCATATTTTTTTATTAAATCAGAAAGTAAAGTACATAATGTTGGGGTATAAAAAATACATTTCTTTGGAGATATAATCTGAATGGCATCATTTGTTGTAACTTTTGCTTTATAATTGTACTAGCAACGGATAGTCTTGTATTATTTTTCTAACATAAATTAATGAACTACACTAACATAAACCCTGATATTAAGTCCATTTATTTGCTCATAAATCAATTTTGAGGCATATTTAGTGCTTTCGTGGAACAACTCAGTCAATTCATATCGCAGTATTGACTCAACCAACGAGTGATATTTAATTTTTGCAATTTTATTGTTACTAGAGGAATGTTTATCAAAACTGTAAGAGTGACGGTTAAGTTGGCTTATGAATACTCATAATAATTAAGAAGTAACTGATTGTTATTTAACCATTGTTAGTAATTTTTCACTTGTATTCTGCATTTTTGTATGCATGTTTCCGGTTGTCTTCAATAAACACATTAGCGGTGTCGCCTACGCAAAAAGTTCAGTAAATTTGCCACTTTTAAAATATAGGTCCAAGAGCAGTGCCTTGTGGGATATCTGTCTCCATTTCCAATTCTTTACTTATAATTTTATTGCAACACTTTCTCCACCATTTTACCTTTTTGCTAGATATCACCCTCGATTTATTTCACATGCCTCTATTGGTTTGCCATTACGAATTTTGCTGTAAAAGTTATGGTTCGTAAAGATTTGGAGAAAAATGGGGTCGATTCCGTTTGTTCATCGGAAAAGAGAAGTAAAAGTCGACCCCTTGGTTTCGTTAGTTAAATTATTTTTCGGCTTCCCAAAAGGTATCCCACAAATTGTTTACCTTGCAACTTTTTAAGATTTGCGAAACTCGGGGCCATATTTCTTTGCAGATCTAATCAAATCCACTACCCGTTCTGCCAGTTTCGTCATTCATAAATCTAACAAAATAGCACTCAAAATATCTCGAGTAGCAACTGCATTTTACAACTTTAAATTAGAATATCAAGCGGGAAATCTCGCCGCCGACTCGGATCTAAGTTTGCGCAGTTTCTTTTTACCTTATTTTCGTGGATCAAGATGTAATAACTGTAACAATATATGTGCGTATCAACCAACTTTTTTATTGGAATTCTTTCGCATACGTTATGGTACCGTAAACTTTGTTATTACTTTCAAATTTATCCGTGAAATATAAAAATACTTTATGCTTCAAGGTAGCAGCCAGCAGCATTCGTTCCAACTTTCGTATGGCTTTTTACTGGGCGATTCCGCTTTAAGAACTCATCGTAAAAGTAATTTAAAACAGGAACTATTTGAATTTCTGCCAATATAAATTTAGCATTAGAAACACAGAAGGGAAGGAATTTCCGCATCCTTTGTTTGTATTACAAAATTGTCAACTCTAAAATGTTGTCAAGGTACATGCAAATACGCAAAATCGCAAAAAATGTGTTACGAAAATGTTCCTTCTAGAAATTTTAGTCTAACTTCAAGTGGCTATCTTAAAGGAAAGTCGAATTTTTATTTATTTTTTATCTTCAGGTAATTATTAATTAGTACATAGCATTTCTATGGAGTTGTCCCTTTAACATACCCAGAAATTTGTTTGTTAAAGATAGAGTATAAATGAAATATTTGGTCAAATATTATTAATAGATTCTATGTCATAATTGCCCTCTGTTCTCTATAATACTCTGCATTTTTAATAAAATACTAAAACAATTTTCGCAGAACCTTTAAAAACCATATTCAATTCTATAATTACATATGAAGAATATCCACAAGTATGGAAAGAGTCGCGAATATGCCACGTTTATAAAAATGGTACCTATTAAGAACGACATAACTACTACCGGCCCATAGCTATTATGACTAACTTCTCAAAAATCCTAGAAATAATTTTACACAATCGACTTTATTTTAGTGGTCGTTCAATTACCTCAAATCTAGTTGAGAAGACCAAATTTATTGCTGAAGCTTTGGATGCAGGAAGTCAGGCTGATATGTATACTGATTTTTCCAAAGCTTTATATTGGCTTGATCATTTATTAACATTGAAATTAGAGTCATATGGTATCCCCCTGCTCTGTTATCTCTGTTTAAATCTTATTTTGGCAATAGGTCAATTTGTGCAGTATCGTGGCTTCCGATCGTGTAAATTCTTTTAATCTTCAGGAGTTCCGCAAGGGTTAATCCTGGGGCCACTGCTGTTTGTTATTTTTATTAATGACTTAACTGAATGACTTAATTATATTCCTTTTTAAAATTATAAATAACACTTTAAATGCAGACTCGTTAGTTTCAAGGATTTTATATCATGTTCCTAGACTGAATTCTAGATTTCATTCTGCTTTACAATTACCCATAACTCGCACCAATTTACTAATATCATCTCCCCTACATCAAATGATTCCAATTATCAAACGTATGAAGGTGGATTTGATATATTTTTTCATTCTACGAGTAATATAAAAAATTGTTTGTCTAGAAATGTAATCTTTATCTTGTATATGTTAGTTTATTTGTTTTATTTGTTTGTTATTGTTTACAGTTCTTTTGTCTGGATTTTATATTTTATATTTTGATTGCTCTATTTTGTGTAGTACTTGTATTTTGATATTTAATGTTAGTTTGTATTTTTTCTTTTTAAATTTAATTAAGGTTTTCTGTTTTACCTTATCCTGTAATTGGATATTGAAATTTCTAAATAAGTAAATAAATAAATAAGTCAACAAAAAAGATCCCTATTTAGCTTAATTTATAGGCAAGTGGACAACATACTACAGCATCATGTATATAAGAAAATAAAAAGCAAGAAAATTGAGAAAGAGTTGTCATTTATTATTCTAACTTCTATCCTTCTCAAGGAACTACATAGGACCTTAGTAATTCAAAAACAACGCCCCAACATCATTGCATGCCAAAAGTCGTCAAGTCGCAAGTACCATTCCGAACAATAGTCGGAATACCATAAGAAAAACATTTGAGACTTTATTGACAAAATCACTGGACCCAGGGGGTATCCTAGTGAGTGTTGAAGTGACATCATTATTCACGGGAGGATCAATTAAAAAAGCTTTAGAAAAACTTAATCGAAGACTTGAAGTAGACGGCAAAAGTGATAATTAAAGTTAATGCCATTGCATATATGCCAGCAATAGCAAAATGAACTGTAACAAAATGGTATTGATTGCTGTTGTATATCCGCCTTATGTTTTGTTTGTTAATCAGTTTACCATTTTTAAAGAGCCACCAATTTTTGTCGGAGGGAACATACATACAAGAGTTAAGCGAAATCCCATAACAGGTTGAGACGAACAGAGAAGTTTCCCAAATTCAGAGGCCAGATATCAGAAACTATATTTACCAAAAATCCACCTCAAGATTTGGTAAACCATACCAAAGCACATCGACATTCATATCGGTTTTTCCGGTTAAGTAACCATAAGGTTTAATTACATATTTTTAATCCATACGTTGCTCACCAATATTACAAGTAAACTTTGTATAATCAATAACGCAATTGTTGATCCAATCCAGCTTCCAAATTTCCAAGATTAACGAATCTGTAGTCAACACAAAGATGCTGTTTAGTCCAATACAAAATGCTCTTGTACTAGAGAATGTACTATAAGTTACATGCAACAAAAAGATTGACACTAATATTGAGAAGAGCAAATCTAGATTCCAAGCTTTGGAGCTTGTAATCCAGATTTGCTCAATCTTGGGATTGAGCTAGAGGGTACCATAATGAAAAGAGGCCGACCAGCGAAAGACTTCAGTCAGCCCACGATAAGTACAGTGCGTTATTAGAGGATTCCTCGAGCTCGAAACTACATCAGCGGAAACTACCGAGAGAATCATCAATAGAGATTACGAGATAAAACAATATTAGTATTCTTATCCGCGTACTAATCTTTTTAAGGAAGGTTCAATTTTGATTTTAAATTCAAGATGCTGAGAGAAGCTCTGTGCTGTTTTCACACCAGCTTGGAAGCAGCAGTATTCCTATTATAAATAATTCCAGATTCCTCGCATCCTTTTGATGCAAAATAAGAAAAAGTACTCTTCGAGCAGGAAATAAATTGTGTATTCTAACGGGAGCAACGCACTTAATTGCAATGAATATTATATAACAGCATTATTTACAACTGCGATCTGGATGGGATTTCATTACGTATAGCACGGTGTTTCTCTACAGCTTCCAGCTATTCGAATAATTAATGAAGCACTAAGACGAGTTAATACGCCATTTAGCTTTTATAAATTATTTCTAATTAGCGCAGAAATATTTGAAATTATGAGGAAAATACGTTATTAACGCTGAAATCTTTTTTTGTAGCATGTTTTATTCATGGGAGCTGTAGAAAAAATTTTGATAATGAATTGATAAGAAGTAGTTTGGTTCGTAAAGCGATTGCCATCATATTATAAATTAAATCACAGTGATAACGTTTTTACTTTTTTAAACAGTAAAATTTAGGATGACATAATTCGTAGCGCTTTTGGTTCCTATGGCAAGAGTACCTTATTGGGAATCAACTGAATATATGAGGAGTTCATTTTCAAAACGCAGTTTTCGATTTTGGTTTTCAAAACGCATTTCTTTCGTATTCAAAAATGTTTTAAACAAAATACCACAAAAAATATTTTCTAATGTCAGGTGATTAATACACTTAATTATTATTATCTTTATAGCGCCAACAATTTTTCACATATGATTATTACGTAATAATCTCAAAATGTGTTATGTTTCAAAAACTGCGTTACGAAAATCGCCTCCTCATATGTCAATATTTTGTCAATGTTTTGGTTTATGATGACCCATGTGAATCAAACCGTGAATATACCAGTATGATGGACTATGACCAGTGGATCATAGTACTACTATATCGACAAAGTTCAAAAATTGGGTGCGAGATTGTCGCATGATTTGAGCTTGCCAGTATTTGTGCTTTTATTTGCTAACTCGTCATCTCATCGCCATCTTCTAGCTCGTTAGCAACCTTGTCCCAGATTGTTACAACAACACCAAGAACAGAAAAGAATGTCAGTCCTAACAGAAAGGTAACTTTCCGAGCAAAAGGTGGTCCCATACGTTTAAACTCATCTTATGGGATAAAAAGGACGTCATCTACTATGCTTGCTTTCGAAGAATGTAACTGTAGATGAGGCTTAGCCAATAGCTTGGTCGATTTGGGGACACAATTTAAGAAAAAATAGGAAGGAAGACGTCCTCCAACAATGTTTCAATACTTACTGCTAATACATACGTAAGGGACATTTCAAGTCAAACCGATCACCCTACCTTTACAAAAATTGACTTGACCGATTTAGGCGTATAACGTCTTAAGATGTCTCTTAATAGGCTTTCAAAAGAAAAGTGGCATTTTGAGAAATTCAATATGGTGGATCAAAAGGCGCCTACAAAATTCACTCTTCGTGGTAAATTTAGGAAACATTGATAACATTTTCAAAAATTGGGGAATATATCTCCAAAGCATATATTAATCAGTTTTGGGGTTACGAATCTATGATCGGAAATACGAAATTCAAAATAGCGGATTTAATATGGCGGATACAAAATCCATATAACAGTACCATAACGATTTCAGGTCACTTAAAGGTTACGGTCCGGGAGCTTTTGCGCTCTCTGATAACAAATTTAATGTAGGAGTTTTGAACCAATATGGCGAAAGAGGAACCCCAACTAACCTTCTTTGCGGCAAAAAACGATTACATCTCTCATAAAGTAATGGATGGAGTTTTTAGGAAGTGCTATTTTAAATTTATTACTGAAGTTTTAAAATTCAAAACGGCGTTAAAAGAACACTGAACCTTCTCCTTGTCGACAAAAAACGATTACAGACCACCTAGATCACTGAAAGGAATTAGTTTGGGAGTTCCTAGGAAGTCTGATTACAAATTTGCCATTGGATTTTCAAAATTCAAAATGGCGGACATATTCCTCAACTATCCCTCCTTTGAGGTGAAAAACCTAATCCACGTCCAAAAAATTCGCCATCGATGTTCTAGTGCTAATAATCATTTTTACAGCTTTATAACTTTTGACTTCTTGTCCGCGGTATTTTCAGTGATGACGAATGAGTAACATTGAGTTTATAGCATACAAGTAGATACTTTTCTCAATGATTTTGAAGTGTTTGAGTATCACTTAATAGTCAATGTTTCATTTGATCGTGAGATAAACGCCATGTCCCATTTAAATTATAGTTAGTGAGCGAATCTATTCTCTATATCTCAAAGGGAAATGTTGAGGAACATGTTCGCCCATGATCAACCCGCTATTTGGACCGCTATATGTCAAGTCAATTTTTTTGTAGGTGGGGTGATCGGTTTGACGTGAAATGTCCCATAAATATATAAAAGCGACTATTCAGGAGTTCGGTGGGGAAGTTATTCTACATCCGTGCTATCCTCCTGATTTTGCTTCATCACATTTTCGCTTTCAGGCAATCGTAAACAATGGAAAGAAATATATCCCAATAAAAAAATATAATAGGGTAAGATCGGGGGATCTTGCTGGCCACTCAATTGGGCTCCTTCTTCCAATCCACCTATTCAGAAACAGTTGGGGATATCTAAAAAGTTAATGCTACTAAAAGCGAGGTTATGATACTAAACCTAACGACATCGCCGAGCTTCAACAAAGAATCAGGGATGAAATTATTATTACGCTTTTTATTATCGATTAGGGCATATATGGGCAACCCGGGAAATATTCCAGCAAATTCTATCAACATGTCTGGTTTAAAAAAGCGGAAAGTGGACACAGAATGTCGTCAATTCCAAGACAAATGGAGTGATGAATACTTTTTATCTTGCAGAGTGGTAAACCTATGTGTTTGTTGTGCAATGAAATAATTTCTGTTTTAAAAGAATACAATATGAAGCGGCATTACTCTAGCAAGCATTTCGCTCAATATAATTTACTCACGGGCCATTTAAGAAAGGATAAAATTAAAAAACTCATTACCAATTTAGGGAAACAGCAACAAATGTTCCATTCACAAAAATCAAATCTAGACAGTGTTGTTAAGGCTAGTTTTATAATTAGTTCCAAAATAGCGAAAACATCGAAGCCATTTTCTGAGGGATAGGTTGTTAAAGAGTGTCTAGTAGAAGATGCAGAACTTTTGAACATTGAACATTGACCGATAGATTGGCTGGTTTTCAAGCATTTTCGATTGCTTTGGATGATAGTACAGATTTATCTGACACAGCCCAGTTAGCTATTTTTATACGAGGTGTTGACGAAGAATTTGCAGTGACAGAGGAATTATTGGCTTTAAGATCGCTACAAGCGACCACTACTGGAAAAGATATTTTTGCCGAGGTGCAAAGTACTTTTGAGCAATATAGTGTGCAGTGGTGTAAATTAGTTGGAGTGTGCACATATGGTGCGCCTTCAATGGTCGGTTAACGAAAAGGTTTTATCGGAATTCTGAAGGAAAGAGCAACAGCTATGAATGTGCAAGAATGTGATTTAATAATTCTGCATTGCATTATTTACCAACAAAACTTGTGCTCTAAGTCCATTCGACTGAAAAATGTTATGGATGTGGTAGTAAATACCATTAATTTCATTAGATTCCGCGGTCTTAACCATCGCCAGTAAGCATTTTTGGATGAACTCTCTTCAGAACACGATGATGTAACATATTATTGCGAAATAAGGTGGCTAAGCAAAGGTAAAATGCTAAAAAGGTTTTATGACCTTAGAAAAGAAATAGCTGATTTTATGGAAATGGAAGAGAAAACATTGCCGCAAATTTGTGATCCAACTTGGCTTTGTGACTTGGCATTCCTGGTAGACATCACAGGACACTTAAACGACCTGAACTAGAAGATTCAAGAACAAGGGCAATTGGTAAATCAGCTGTTCAGTCATCTTAAAGCTTTTCAAAACAAAATTCGCTTGTGGAAAACACAAATGAGAAGTAAAAACTGTTTTCATTTTTTAACATTATCCAGTCACGAAAACATTGAATACGGTCGCTATGCTGAAGAACTAGAACTACTGTCAGAGCAATTCACTGGTGGTTTTTCCAATTTTAAGAATATGGATAGCACTATTAATATTTTTGCAAATCATTGTAAGTGTAATGTGGAAGATGCTTCGCTTCATCTACAAATGGAGTTGATTGAGCTTCAAGAAGGCTCATATTTGAAGTCTAAATTTGACGATGTGGAACTAAGCGAATTTTACAGAACATACCTTTTCGAAGAAAAATATCCACAGCTGAGAGTTTTCGCACGAAAAATAATTTGCACATTCGGAAGCACGTATAAATGTCATGTATTTGAATGTATTTTTCAATCATGAAAATTAATAAAAAATAAGCATCGTACTCGGCTAATTTAAAAAACACTTTGCGCCTATGTACTACTGATATTGACCCCAATAATGATCATCTTGTTTCTCAGCTTCAAACTCAAGTATCTCATTAATTTTCATGATTTTTCTATTTTTTTTTATTAATTTGCTTTTTATATGTTTGATTATACTATTATAATTAATAAATAAAAAAATGTAAGAATTTTTGTGACTTTTTTATTCACTACTACTGTAACAAAAGCCGGGACGCGTAGTAATTTATTTATTAGTTCTCGGAGCGGATGGGCCAAAAAGTAAAATATTTCAGTCAACACAAATTATCGAAAGTAGGTTAGCGTCGTCTATCGGAGAAATTTAGCAAAATTTTTTGAATAAGTTCACTTAGAGTTGGGGTCTTGTGACAGTCATCTGTCGCGTCCGGGAGGCGCCAGCCTATGCTGGGAGAGAATAAAGAGAAAAATCAATATTGTTAATAACGCGCGAAACTACGAGAAGAGCGTAGAGGTTCCAAAGTAGAATTAAATCAAATTGTTAAATTGATAGTAATTGGAAAAGAAAGTAATAGATCAAATTGCTGGTTTATTGTCGGATTTTCCAAGCTATAAGGATATATTAAATGAGATCGACTAATCCGTCCCGTATCGCTACACAGAGTCACTAGAGGAAGGCTAGGGTTACTTGTAAATAAGTTTAGTTTCAAAATTATTTAGACAATTGTAAAATCAGTCAATTAGACAACATTAGACAACATGGCATAGTTATGCCAAAGCGTCCTGATATTTAGGGTCCCCGCCAGTAAGATAAGAACAGAAACGTCTGGACCCAAGAAATGGGCGTGTCGAAGCGAAGTGTCGAATTCAGGAGAAATATCCGAAAAAAGGGCAGTTCTTCCTTGGGTTTCACATTGAGCAGTCTACTTAGTTTTATAGTCTCGGGTTAATTTAATAATGGATAAAGTCATTCCAAATTTTTCTATGGATCGCGCATTCCCTGAATCTCGGTACGCTGTCGCGTGTCAATAAATTAATTAATAATGTTGTTCGAGCCCATTGTTGTGTCGTTAGTTAGTTAGTTTGTTTTGTTTTTATTGTTATTACAACCCTTCCTGGAAAGTTTTGGTGTTTCTTTTTGTTTAATCCAACCTGAGTGTCACCCTGTACAGCCAGTCACTGGATTACATTCTACGTAAGCAATGGATGGTATGTGCTTGAAATTCATTCTCTGAACATACAACATTTATAAGTTCCCACGTATGAATTAAAATGTAATGATAATTATAAACTTCTTTTCGAGAACTAAATAGTAAACTCTTTTGAAATCCAGACTCGTTATGATACTGGTCATAACGATAGATAAATAAATAAATAAATAAATAACCCCACAGGTTACACTACCTACTTATTTCTTGCCTACGGCCCGCGACCTGATTAAGTCCCGAAATTACGCCCTCAGCTAAGCAAAGGTTGCCCATACCTGGATTAGGGTATTGTCAGCAACAAGGTGACTGAAAAATTTTTTACATTAAAGTAGTTTCAGTAAACATTTCCATATATTTTTTTTCCGACAAATTGCTTATAAAAAGTAACAAAAAAAAACGTAATTGTATTTGCAATTGAAAAAGTTTTAAAATAAAAAATTTGTCAATATATTCTCCCATTAAAAGAAGTTGGGGTTGCTGGAACCCCTCACATAATTAGAAAAAATAAACAAACCTCTTTGTAATATGTCCCATAGGAAATAAAAATTGATCGAATTTTGCGACAAACGTTTATTTATTAAGTTACAGAATGTGTTCCAGTTAAACCATTTTGTATAGGCAGTATATAACATTTTAACCGTCCCCTACTTTAAAAACAAATCAGTAAACCACTCCATCTTCGACTCGCTATACATCCTCCGACTGGAACATATTTCACGAAAACCGCAGAACGAATCCGCCAAGAGAGAGAAAGGGAGAAAAAGGGAGCACGTAATCCGATTTTAATGACCTTCCTAATGAGGGCCATATTTAAAAGTTTTTTAAAGCCGCGCCGTGGACACAAAGGGTACGCAGCGCCGTACTTGACCCGCAGCCGTTATTAAGGTGAGCGCCGGTAATTAATAAAACCACAAAACGCTGGTGGCGACCTGAACCGGCATGCGAAATTGAGAGCGCGATGCGGTTGGAAACTGCATGGAACTAGAACCAGGTAAACAGCTATTAGTACGGGTACGCGGCCCGGCATATTTCAGATTTTGCCAGGATCGCTGGACTGGATGAAATAACATGTTCCACGAGGTATGCCCTAGTTTCCGTCGCGTTTACTGGCGGGTCGTCCGCAGAATTAAATGCAAGGTCTACGCGAAAGTGCGCGCTCATCTTTTGCGGTAACAAATATGGAAAACAACGGAGAGAGAATTTTGAAACTGAGGATATTTCAGGAAACAACAACTATTCTGCCCAGATCAGCATTATATCCGGAATATCTAGTAGAGGCAGGATCATTCAGCAGGTGAATCATCAGGGGGTTAATTTTTGAGATCACTGGCTACATCTATACGTCGCGAGAGGAATTCGATGAGGATTTTGTTTAACAAGTTTGATTTCTGTTCGATCACTCTTTGTTAAGCAATTTCAATGCAATCGTATGCAAACGAAAAAGTTGTTAGTTGGGTATGTTAAAAATAATTCTAACTTAATAGTTGGTTGTCGTGGATTTTGATTAGTTGTCTCACTTTCATTATCCCTTAGCATGTGAAGGTGATCCTGCACCCTCATGCTTGTATCCGGTTAAGAGACGGTTCTTGCATAGGTTCTCCATCTTTGCCTACGGTGCTAGGAGGTTAGTCGCCTGCTTGCCTGCAAAGGAGTTACCAGATGCTCCCCCTTCACGCCAACCTAAACGGACGCTCTTCCTCCATTGATGACGAGATTGCTTGGTCTTGGGATAACAACCCACGCTCTATTACTGCGATTTGTTTTAGTGTATGGGTTTATGTTTATTATTTAGGTCACGTTTTCGTGAGAGCACCGTTGAGTGTGGCACACCTCTGTCTCTTAGAGTACTAACTTGTATGGAGGTTTCAGCAGCTTGTATGGAAGCATTAGGAGCTTGAGTTATACATTGAAACTTTAGAGCTTCAAATTACATATGTTGCCTCCTTGCATGGTTGGAAGCCTCAGAAGAGCCTGGGTGGTATGTGGTGCTACGCGAGTAAAGGGAGCGTTGAGCTTGTTTTAATTTTTAGGAATTTAACTCAGTTTTGATTTATATAAAGAACAGTGAAATTTATTGCAATTTTCGTATTAATTAACAATAAATGGCAGTCACATGTTACTTATATCTACGACATCTAGGTATATCGGCGATGGCATCGGTCTCGACAGCTGCGCTAGAAGTCATGGTAAATCTACCACCACTACAAATAGTGGTGCTAGCGCAGCTAGCAGCATATCGACTCAGGAGTAACAACGACTGGAGGGGTAGTTCCTATTATAGCATTATGGACACATCTATGTCGGAATCAATTTTTGGGATGGTTCTGACAAGATGGTTTCAAGATTTCACTTCCACAAGCCATTTGAGACTCGAATAGAGGGTCAAAGTAAATGGGAGGAAAGGTTTAATACCCTGGAAAGGTGGAGCCTAGTATGGTTTACAGATGGCTCAAATATGGCCAGAGGGACGGGTGCAGGAATATATGGACTCAGACCCAGATGGAGTGCAAGCTATAGTCTGGGGGGAGTTCCCTATCTTATTCCAAGCAGAAATTTTCGCGATAATGGCGTGCCTGGCAGAGAATGTACGTGGAGGTTAAACTCATATATATATTCTCTGATCAAGCTGCAATTAAAACTTTAGACGCACACAAGATAATTTCAAAACTTGTGTTGGATTTTTTACAAATGTTGACTGAACTGGCCACCAATATTACAGTTAGACTGTGTTGGGTGCCAGGGCACAAAGGCATTTGTGGGAACGAGGATGCGGATGAACTTGCTAGGAAGGGATCCGGAGCCCTTCTGTGGTACATCTCCCAGTGAAGTCAGGAGGGCTCTGGGCAAATGGACCGAGGCAGAACATATGAAATACTGGACTTCAAGGCCAGGACATAGCCATTCTAAGGAGCTCATGGAGTATCTTCCGAAGGAAAGAGCAAATGATTTACTGAGCTTGAATAAAATCCGGCTCAGGAGACTGAGGGACTCATAACGGGAGACTGTCACTTTAGGAAACATCTACATAAGCTAAAGCTTGTAGACAGTCCGATTTGTCGAGGATGTGACTCGGCGGATGAAACTTCTTTTCATATTCTGGGCGAGTGTCCGGGATTTGCACGTAGTAGAATGACGCTCCTGGGGACACCTTATTTGGAACGCAAGGAACTGAGAGAAGTGTCAGCAAGGAAGCTTTTGGACTTTGTCAAAAGGACAAAACTACTTGCTGAATAGGACTAGTAGTTGGACGCACTGTAGGCCTAATTAGGCCGCGGTGCCATGGGACTTATTAGGACCAATAACTAGAAAGAAGAAGAAGAAGAAGAAAAAAGTTGGAAAAGTTGAAACATTCAACATGTACTGGCCAAAATATTCCCTGAGCTGACGTTCGATCACTAGCGACGTTGGCTCCGCAGGGGGTTCTGTAGTGAGGTCCGCTCCGGAATTGAAAAATTGCGTATTTGGAAAATAATCGCTCCTTAGGTTGTGCCTATTTTCAAAGAGTTGTGATGCTCAAAATCATTTTGGTGAATTATGACCCTAAGGCAAGAGGGATTCTGAGGAGCATGCGTTTGATACGGCTGTTGGCTGTTGGAGGCAATCATTTCTTCGTAACGGAGTGACGGGAAATGTTGAATACATTTGGATGTCAAGAGACAGAGGCCACAAATATTTCTATAACCCAGCGCACTGGCGTTGATTTAAAGAGAATTGTAAGAAGAATAGCTTAAAATGACCAGTATTAAAAGAGAAATAGATAGAAATAGAAATAGAAATAGAAAATAACTAAACATTATACGAAAACGGTAAATATAAAAGTAAATTTAACACTGCAAATGTTTGAAGAATATAACAAACAGGTGTGCTGTATATGTTAATTTTCTTAAGTATTAAGTAATATTTTGTTATCAGGATATCAGCAGTTACATAACTGTTAAACATAAACAATTCAAATAATAAGAGTAAAATTATCATCGTCCTTGTAAACATATTGACCATTCTCCAGAGGAAACATTTATTAAAACGCTTTTATAAAAAGCCTCATTTAAAATAATCGAAACAGCATATTAGCATACAGGGAGACCCCCTATTGGGCGAACACAGCTAGAAATCGTCGAGTAAACTACACATTGGGGTCTTATGAAATATAGGAATGAATAGACCTTCATTCCTCAAGTTAAATAGTATATAAACTAATTCTGACTTTATAATTGGGTGCCGCCTATGTTACTCCTTTATAAATATTTGTTTAGTGGAACTGCCTTTTAGAAAGGGTTAGTGGTTTGGTTCACGTGAGAAATATTCCAATTTGACCCCAATAATATGTTAACTTCATCACTTTTAAATTACAAATAAATGGTAGTGATTTGCTGTTGGAAAGAAAGTTAAATTTATAACGCTCGTTATAATACTGACACAGAAGTAATGATTTGTCTAAAAATTCAAACTTAAAGTATATTTAATAAAAATTGTTGTTATTGAAACAGAAATGGAATGTGGTTGAAATATAACCTGCAAAGCGTCATTACTTGGTTGTAATTCGATTCGCTGGACGTGATTGTTTCACGCAATAATAATAGCTAAAAATGTCCCTTGTACTGACCTATTTTTATAGCTAAAGTAACTGTTTAAAATGTCCATATAATTCTTACTTCTTGAGGAGCGGCAAATCCTCTTTCTGTTCAGTTGCATTGGATACAATAACTTTTGTATATTAGATACTAAATAAATAAGAGCGCAAAGGATTCGTCTCTGGTGTTCAGGCAGTCCACATCTTCCAATTCAATGTATTCCAGATATGTAAGCCAAAAATATGTCTAGGAGCTCGAGAATTGGCAGTGCAGTAAGTAAAGTCCAACTAGTTTCTAGACAGAATAAATCGCATAATTAAATAATTTCCTGCTAAGCCAGCCCATATATTAATAGGAAATTCATATCTCATCTGCAAATAAAATTTGCCTTTGCTTGTAAATAATCTGCTAGTATCTAACTAAATAATTGTTGTTAAAAGTGTTTTATGTATCTTTGTTTTACACACTAGCACGATTGACAATTATTCTTGCGCTTGTACCGACATTATTCGTTCTGTGCGAGGAATAACACTACCAATATCCAAAACAGGCTGACATACTGTAGCATATGAACCAACGCGTGGAAAAATATTAGGTGACAAAATTATTCGCCAAAACACAATTATAAAGTACCAGACACAATTATCAACGACCACTTTCTAATCACTTGATAAGTGAAAACTGATCACAACAACTTATCTTTTCAACTACTGCTAATAGACAATTTGCTTAGAGAAATAAATTATTATTGTGCTTAAAGCAAGCAATTTCAGTTATTATCGTAGTTTTCTTTAATTTGCAAACCTTAACTTCCAACTACTTGATGTCCCATATAAACTTTTTTTCGAAATCGGTTAGCAATTGAGCCAAATCACGTAAAGTGGACCTTCCATTTTCCACATGATCATGGAATTTGAGTTAATATACTTTAATCAAAAGTAGTTATTACCAACAATTATATCCTAAAACCGTTTTTCAAAAATTTTTTTTTGCAATAAATATGTTCCGGACTTTAAATTAAAAATATAATTGTGTAAAAACCATTAGAGACATCATAATCAAATTTTTTGGACTTATTGTGTAATATTTATATTACTATAAAAAATAAAAAATTATTTATAAAACTAATTTATTACCATATTTTTAATTAACTTTTAAATAAACAAATGAACATTTTAATGATTTCTCAGTCAGACAGTAAAGTTTTTTTAGTTATAACCGTCATGCATTTAAATTTAATATTCTGCAAGAAAATTTGAGTGCCCGACATTAGTTTAAACAATATAAATTTTTATATCGCAGAGTGGCGAGCGGTGTCCGTATGTCCGTATTGAACTCAAGTCTACCGACATTTATAAAACTTTCTTTTAATTAAATATAATTTTATTATACTTTTACTTTTTCTTAACATTATGTTTACAACAATTATGCAGGGTGATCCAGTCTCCGATGCGGAAACTTTAGGAACCGATAGAGATTCAAAAAATAATATGAGTTTGCTATATGAACTATATTCGAGAAATGCTTCGTTAAGGAAATACAAGGTGTTCAAAATTGGTTTAAAAAAATCAAATTTATTAATTGTTGCCAAACGGCTATATGTTTGCAATGAAAAACATTATTTTTAGTTTTGCCAGTAACGTCCGTACTTGCACGTTACTGGATATTTCTAAAGAAAAAATTGGTACGCCATTGTTTTTTATAAAATAAAAATTAGCGTTGGATTCTTCATTCAATTTGGAAGAAAAAAGCTCCCTTTCTATTTCTTTGTACCACTCAGCGTTTTCGAGTAAAAAAATCACAAAATTTTAACACACGCAAAGTAAATGTAATTTCATTTTTTTGTGAATAAAACTGTAACAGGAAAAACAACAAATTTAATTAGTGGTGTACAATAACAACAGCAACAAAATAAAATAAAAATGTAAGTTAAAGAAATTGCTCGAAATGTAGACCACCCACCTGAATACATTTTCGACATGTAACTAATGAATTTATTACAGCAGATACTTCATTTGGATTTCGCCGCATATCATTGCGGGCTTGCTGAATCCTAAATCATCTCTTGTTAATACTGGGATAGCGTAAACTTTGTCTTTTACATTTCCCCAAACGTAAAAGTCCAGTGGATTAAGATCCGGTGACCTGGGTGGCCACACCACTGACCCAATACCATTAACCACGTCATGATTCATGTCATTCCTCCCTAGCCGGCTAATCTAACGTTGCGGATAATAATTAGTATTAAATCATTCTCTTCCAGCTATTCCAAAATGCGGAGGGGCTCCATCCAGTTGTATCCAACTTTCATGTCTTAAGTTATATATCATCGATGTAGTCCTGCAGGTTATTAGTAAGAAACTCTAGAAATAGTTCTGAGTGTAATCTTGGGAGTAGAAAATGTGGCCCACAAACATTATTATAAAAAAACTCCCAACCAAGCATTTACGGAAAATTAATTTTACCTTTTTAGCCATTACATCATGAAGGTTCGTCATTATAGATCTGCTATAGTACGTAACAATTTTAAATAAAATCAGCAACACATACCTATAACAATTACAATTGACATGTATTACCAACAATAAGTCTAGTCAGTAAATTAGTTATCATTTAAAGTCCGAAATAGAGAGTCCGGATACGTCCGAAAATATATGCCGCATATCAAGATCTCGTCACTTCTCAAATTTCGCCCTTTTTCTGAAGATCTTCAGCGACTAGAGGATTATGGAGTAATTCTGACAACGGATTTGGATCCAGGAGGCAAAATTACGTCAAAAAACATATGTCACGTGTTAAGATCTCGGCACTTCCCAAATTTCTCCATTTTACTGAAGATTTTTAGCGGTTTTATGAAGGTATTAAGCGATTTAGGGAAAACTGAAGGGTGATGGAGCAAAACAGACTATGGATTCGTGTTCAGGAGACAAAAATACACGGGAAACTATATGCCGCATGTCAAGATCTCGTTACTTCTCAAATTTCGCCCATTTTCTGAAGATCTTCAGCGATTTTTTGAAGACTAGAGGGTTATGGCGTAATTCTGACAACGGATTCGGATCCAGGAGGTAAAATTACGTCGAAAAGCATGTGTCACGTGTTAAGATCTCGTCACTTCCTAAACTCCATGTTACTGAAGATTTTTAGCGATTTTCTGAAGATATTCAGCGACTTACGGAGAACTGAAGGGTGATGGAGCAAAACAGACTATGGATTCGTGCTCAAGAGACAAAAATACACAGAAAATCATATGCCGCATGTAAAGTTCACATAACTTTTTTTTTGTTGGCCGGTGTAATTTTATCAGTGCATTAAATACAATTTTCACCAGAATCTTACACACGTGTCCAAAAACATCACGAGATGACCTTGGATGGGGACTGAGGCAAAGGGAATAATAAACAACGCATATAGAATAGGGTGGGGGAGGGAAGTGACTCAAAAATAAGGACATTTGCTCTGATTTAAGTACAAACGTACTAAATATGGGTTTGTTTAGAGGACTTATTTAATTCATACCCATTTTTTGAGTGAAATTAGTCAGTTAGCCATAAAAATGAAAATGTACTCAATAGTTTCACTCAATGCTGTAAGTAGCAATTATGGTAATTATTTAAAAAATGCAGTGTAGGCCTACACTTTTTAGCCAACGTGTTGTTCCCCTCTGGGAGTATTTTGCGTTAAAATTTGCATGCATAAACCTCTATCTCCATAACAAAATAATGGTATAAAAAAAAAGTAAAGAGGATGAATATAAACCAAGTGCAAGCGTTGCAGCAGACCTGCTCTATTTTTCTCATTACCTTCGAGATGGAAGCTCCAACACCGCCGTGTATCGCTAACGTCTATAGAGCTGAAATTTATGATGTCAAACTGGCTTTAATACCCACCACCTTATATGCAATTAGCACGTAATAATATATAATGTACGGTGCTTAAAGCTGCTCAGTTGCACGCTACCTTCGACCGTAGAGTCCCCAGGAAGAACGAGTTGCGAATGCCAGCGCTGAATGTTTATTAAAAATAACCTCGTTAAAATATAAACGGGAATATTAAAGCTTAATAGAAGAATAATTATAGTGGAAAGAGTTGCCATCAGTCTCAGAAATTACTTACTTCGCAGTGCTAGAAGTTTGTTCCATAAAAACTTATGCATATTAGTATACATGCAGCATTGCAAGTTTCTTGAGTTTATATCCAGGGTTTCAAGACTTAAATTCATTCACATTTCCTCTTAATGTCTATGAATTCTTGAATTCTTTTATCTTCGCTTCACGAAAAGGAACCCTTTAGTAACCATCTCCTTACGATGAATCCAGGGTGATTCACAACTTATCCAAAATCCTTATAATTTTCGAGAAAAAAATTATGTAGAATGTTGTAGAATGCTGTAGTATTTATAACCCTTACATCGCTGGGCTACTGCAGTCTCTAGCGTGATTCGCGTTGTGCGCTGTACACAATGGTCTCTCTCTTTCTCTCTCTACTTGATCCCGTAAAGGCTAACATCGATCTGTAACATAAAAATAAATCAAATAGGATAAATAAAACCGAAAAGTACCTATAGCGGTTTACAAGTCATAAGTGAAAGTACGGGAAAAAACCTAGCAAAAATAAGCAAAAAAACAAAGAAGAAGCAAAATCAACATGACCTGCGAACGAAGACAGTTAAACAGAAATGAATTCCGGTGAGCAACAACACATCAGACAAGTACCTAAGTAGGTAGACAGCAAATTCGGTGAAAGGAGATAACATACAGGGTAGCGCAAACAAGTAAAAGGAGAATCAATATACCGTGTGGCTCAAGTAAATGAGAAAACACGCCAATGTGGACCAGATTCGATCAAAGTGAATTAGTTTTAAGAATAAATAGGTATTTGTAAAACTACTTCAAGTAGAGTTGGGTCTTTTAAACAAAAATTTATAGACCAAATCCCAAATTCTGATGATGAAGGTAAAGCATAAGTGAAATACTGCTACTACTAATAGTGAAATACTAATACTACCTTCTAGAACGGTGCTCGTTTGTCCATTTTGCTACATTCCCAAGATTTATTATTATTATTATTGTTGTTATTATTACAAAATAGGTTAGGTCAGAGGACTTATGTCCTATTATATTCAAAATTAACAAAATATGTACAGCACAATAGGTTTAATAAACATAACATATTAAAGAATTAACTTAAAACTATTACTATACTATCTATTACAAAAGATTGCATTCAGTCTAATTTTAAATGAATTAAGCGATGGTGCACCAATTATTGAAGCCGGTAAATTGTTCCAAATTGTAAAAATTCTGTTGGACAGAAAGTACCTATTGCCTTGCTCTGGATTTAAAATTTTCTTTTTTTAACTTTAATTCATGACCACGGAGGCGATCATCAGAATTCAAATCATTGAAGACAAGCTGCCGAAATTAAATTTAAGAATTTTAAAAGTCATAATTAAATCACCTCGAAGGCGACGCTGCTGGAAGTCTGTGAGATGGGCCATGGAAAGTCGTTCCACATAGGAAGGTCGAACTTGTCCAAAAGAGAGCCTGGTCGCAGAGCGTTGAACACTTTCTAAGAATTGCTGCTGGAAGTCTGCTCACAATGGGCCATGGAAAGTCGTTCCACATAGGAAGGTCGAACTCGTCCAAAAGAAAGCCTGGTGGTCGCAGAGCGTTGAACACTTTCTAAGGATTGCTGGTCTCGAATGAGATCAGGACACCACACAGAACCAGCGTACTCAAGAATTGGCCTCACATAACTGCAGTACAGTTTACACGACACATCAAATGATAAATTAGTAAACGACTTTCACAGTAAATAGAGTTTAGAGTTAGCACGCTTACAAAGTTTACATGATCTGACCATGACAAATTGGAGTTTATTGTGACACCTAGGTCATTGTGAGAAGTCACTGTTATTAGCACTTGTCCATATAAGGAATACACACAATTGGGATTTCTACGGCCGGTATGGAGAACAACACACTTGTCTGCATTTAGCTGAAGTAGCCATTCATCGCACCAGTCGGCAATGGACACTGGAAGGACACATGCCGCTGAGGACCGGTCTTCGCCGGAGAAATATTCACCTACTCTCACTCTAAAGTATCTATTTGTTAGAAAACTATTGATCCATGGATGTAAGGTACCGCGAACGCTCACATGGTCTAGTTTGTGTAAAAGTCTTCTCCTTGGCACCCTATCAAAAGCTTTTGAAAAGTCAAGGTACTTATATTATATCTATAGAATCACTATTGTCTAGAGCAAGAGACCAGTCGTTTGCACAGTGGATTAGGTTTGTTAATGTGGAACGGTTTCTAATAAATCCATGTTGCTGTGCAGGAATAACGTTTTCTTTAAGTAAGAAATCTGTCATACCCTCCACAATGATAGATTCCATGATTTTACAAATTGTGGGTAAAAGACTGATTGGGCGGTAGTTATTGGGGTCAAATTTGTCCCATTTCTTGAAGAATGGTGTAACTTAAGCCTGTTTCTATTGCTTGAAAATGACTCGGACACAATCATAGACAAAGGCAAGATAAGGGCATCAACACATTTTAGAAGGAGATAAGGCGATAAGTCATTCACACCAGGGGAAGCATCTTTTCGAAGTTTCATCAAGTGCTTTTTAACTATGTTTGGAGTGAATTTAATGTTCTCCAAACAGGACACAACACGTGGTCCGATAATAGGTGGAAGAGGATCATAAGAAGGTTCACCAGTATAAACTTTGGAGAAGGCGGGGGAAAGTATTTCCGCTATTATCACATATTTCGCCATCTTCTCTACCCAGATTTATCCACTTCATATTTGTAAGTGGAAATTCTCTATAAAAAGATGACAAACACCCTGTTGCATGAATACCTATAGCAACTTTCTATCTGTCTGCAATTATAGATAAAGAGAATCAATTTCATGTTACATATTCGAAAAAATTTGTGAAGAACAAAAATATTTGCCTTGTGAATAAAAAACAAGGGACCGGTATAATCTGTTTATTGTTTATTATTATTATTAGGACTACTATTTCCGTCACAGCTCGTTTTGGATTTCTTTCGGGCCCCAGCGAAGAAAAAAAGGAATAAACAAATATCCCGTTGCTCCTTTCATCTTTCGAAATCGTCTGATGTATAATCATTGCGTCGAGTGTGAACAGCTCTAATACATAATAACATTATTCACGGTCGCAAGTGGCCGACGATAATTTCCCAGGTCATAAAAACTTATTATTAACAGCCATTTATTAAGCACCTCACGACGAGAAGTTATTTCACTTACCGATATAAAAACTGTTTGCGGCCGGAGCACTTCATTATCAGCAGTACTGAAAGTGTTAATTATAATAACATTCCTCCATAGCAATTAGGGCTTGTACTGCTGCTTCATATCGTAATAATTCTTCTGCGAAGCCGCTGTGTGTCTCATTTAATATTCAAATTATGTACTGAAAACAATTAAGGGCGTTCCTCCCGGTTCCCTGCCGAGACAAGCATTGTTTCTTTAAACAAATAACTCGCAATAGTCTTGTAATGATGTTACTGCTACACGGTGCTGACGTGAACAATATATGAAGTCCGTTCCGGAGACGTTTGGAGGGAAAGTGCGGGGAAAAATCGCCTAACGGGGGCACCAAGTAGATGAAACGATGATGGATGCACAAGAATCCAGTGGGCTTTCAATTTGTTTGCAGGTTATTTAGTTCAATACAGAGATGATTTTGTACCTGAATGATGTAGACATTGTACACTGCAGCACAGTATCCACAACTCGTATTTTCACACAAACTTGAAGCTTGTACAGTTTGTGAGAAGTTGTTGGTCGTTGGTCTTCTACAGACACTGTCGCTGTAATAGTAGTAGTAATGACAGAAGTTTATTGCCTAAAGGATTATAAAAATGAAATGTTATAAAGCTTGCGAATATAACTATGTCCTATATTATTGGATGTTAAATAATTACAGCATATGCTTTCTTGGAACATTCCAGAGAAAAACATGTTCTTAAGTGTTTCGATACTACTAAATCTTTTACGATTTCCAATGATAAAGAAAAATAGGTTTAAAATTACACCTAAATCTTTAGTTTCAGTAGCTCTTGAAAGTTACACGTTATTAAAAGTATACGGCAAGTTAATTCGAACGGTTATACGTGAATAAGTAGCTATTTTACATTTAACATCGTTTGTTTCTAGTTTGTACCACTTTTCAAAATTGTAAATTTGCCTCTGCAATATACAAATCATTTAAAGTATTAATTTTAGAACATATTTTGAAGACATAAGCAAATAAAATTTTGTTGCAGGCTATAATTTCATACAAATCGTTAACAAATATAGAAAGGGGCCTAGAAAGGACCATCGTGGCACTCCTGAAGTTGCTAAGTAAGTTTTGGATTGAAACCACTCTAATAATCATACTGTCATCTATTATGACAAACTAATTTAGTGTAGATCTTGTTATTTTGATAGATATAATCTAATTCATCTGTTAATATGTTGTGATTTATCTCACCAGCGGCTTTTGGATTCAAACATAAATTTGGTAGACATGATGAATCTAAAATTGAAGAATATTTCTCCATAAACCCATGTTGACAAATACCTACACAACACTTACTAATTATACAGGGTGTCCCATCATTAGTGTGCAATACTTTAGCAGTGGATTCTACAATGAAAAATAAGATTATTTTTTCTTATAAACAAGGGTCGAAAAATGCTTCCTAAGGGAGCTACGCCCCCCTAAAAGGGACCTCAAGAGATCATATTTTTCAAATATTTCTAAGACTAGTTAACGTATCATTATGAATTTTCGTATATTGGATACTCAATGAATGTTCTAATGCACTACACGAAAACTATTAAAAAATTTTAGTCAGGGGTGTCTCGGGCAGGGGGGCTCACGGGTAAAATGCGCCCCCAATTTTATGCATGACTATATTTTTAAATTTAAACATCAAACAATGATAGATATGAGTTTTGCACAAAAACAAATGCACTCTTGATTTACTTCAATAAAATGCTTCGCTTTTGAGAAAAATCGATTTTAAAGTTTTATTACATAATCTCGAGAATGGAAAAGTATTACATGAATAGGTAGGTAGGCCATAAAAACAATCGTTTGTTTACTTGAATTAATTTGATAGATTTATTAAACTAAAATATTTGCTTTCAGTTTACAGTGCTGCATTGGATTTTTTTACGTAAAAAACCTATTTCTATCATCGTCTGATGTTTACATTTGAAAATATTAGAATTATCATCAAATAGATTTAAGGAATTTTGAAAATTATTTGATGGTCTTCCTTGACCGCGCACTTTTCTAAAAGATCCATTTTCCGTTTCAGGTATCGCCGTTGGTATTCTCTTTGTGCCGCTAGTGCTCTCCCATTACAAAATCCATACACAAAATGAATGTCTGCTAGCTCGCGATTATTAAAATTTTGCATTTTTTAATTTTTTATTTAAATTAATATAAATACAGCACCGTAAAGTGAAAGCGAAAATTTTTGTTTAATAAACTGTCAAATTAATTCAAGTAAATTAACCTTTGTTTTCATGGACTACCTACCTATTCATATAATCCTTTTTCATTCTTAAGATTATGTAATAAAACTTTAAAATCGATTTTTCTCGAAAACGAAGCATTTTATCGAAGTAAATCAAGAGTCCAGTTTTTTTCTAAAAAACTCTATCATAGTTTGATGTTTAAATTTGAAAATATTGCCATGTAAAAAATTGGGCGCATTTTACCCGTGAACCCTCCTGCCTGAGACACCTCTGATTAAAATTTTTAAACAGTTTTCATGTAGTTCGTTAGAACATTTATTGAATGTGGACATACCAAAATTTATAATAATACGTTAACTGGTTTTGGAAAGATTTTGAAAAATATGATCTTCTCTCTCTCTCTCTTTAGTGGGGTGTAGCTCCCTTACGAAGCATTTTTCGACCCTTGTTTATAGGAAAAAATCTTATTTTTGATCGTAAAATCTACTGCTAAAGTATTGCACACTAATTATGGTTCACCCTGTATATAGATCAATTTGTAAGAGAAGTTCAAAGATAAATCTTCCACTGAAAAAACTTTTTTTGAGTTTGGGCAGTACTATTAGAAAAATTATGATGAATGGTAAAATAAATGAATGAATGAATGATTGGTAAACTTTTGGAGAAATCAACAGTATGAAGTACTACTATTTATAAGAGCTCTTTTCGTTCAAGAAAAAGTTCTTACGTTCTATATGGAAACTGAAACTTGTATTGTTTTCTGGCCATAACTTTGTCTCTTCTGATTATCATGTTTGTTATCAACTAAATACTTTTTTTTCCAAAACCTGTGGGCCCCTCCCTCGTATTCATATAATAAATGCAACACGAACTCTTTTTAACAGTAGTAACATCGACCAATTTGATTCCTTACTAATTTTAGATTGTAGAAGAGATGCTTCTAGAATCAGATCCTGTTAAAAATTCTGTGACCTCTTTGATCTTGATGGAACATTCTCTTCTCTTGAGCCTCAGTATTCATAATGTTCTTTATGAAGTCTGCTTTGTGGCACTACCAAAATCGTTTACTATTTCATTTCCTTCAATGCCTTTATGTCTTGGGACCTAGTACTGTCTAATGGTGTTTGTACTTGACAGTTCATTTAGCAATTCAAGAAGCACACCTTGTTCGAATCTTCAATGCAGACTGTAGATTTTCAGATAACCAAGCACTTGCTGTTACGTACTTCTGATATGGTAAACTACCATTCTAAGCTCCTTTTCCATGATTAAGGTCCCCGAGGGTAATAAGGCCCACCGTAACTATATTGCCAAAATAAGCATATTAACAAAATTTTATGTGAAAAGTATATATATTTATTGCAATCTTCAAAGAAATCTGCTCAGATACCTGCGTAAAAACATTAACAAAAACAGTATATTTTTGGAAAAACAAAACATAATCAGTAATACTGCATTGGGCCTTAATACAATACAATAGGCAAGTAATAAGACCCATATAAGACGCACGATGAAATTGAGGCCTCGGATTCTAATCACTACACTCTAGACATCGAACATCTTCAGAGTCATCTTTAGTTAGTCCTAAGCAGTCTTCTTGCATCCAGGACTGACATCCTCTGCACTGTCTCATGTCTGCTACTCCCTCTTCATCACAAATAACGCAGAGCCATCTTTCTTCGTTTGAAGTGCTAGGTAGCCAAGAGCTACAACCCGGCTGAGGTTCTGCAGATACCGAGGAGCTGCAACTGGGCTGAGGCTCTGACCGTGGAGTACCCTTCTTCTTGGATTTAACAAGGCTAAGTTTGGTAATGGATGTTTCATCTTCGCGGCTACAAAAAATGCTCCTGGTTACTTGTAGGGCTTTATAGTTCAGGGCTTTTTTCCTCGCAATTTTTTTTCCAGCAGGCTTCATGTCAGGAGTAACAAGAATTTGTGAGAAAGCGTTCTCTTTCACGGGAGTGGCTTGATTATTCAAACGTTTTGCTAACAAGGATAGGGGAACAAAGTCGTCCGGATCCCAGTTATCACGTGAACTTTCTGGTTCATCCCCTTCTTGCTTCCTTCTGGTGGGGAAGCTTGGTGCATAAGCATGTTCAGGAATGACATTTTTATCAAAGGGATAAATTCCTGTTGCTCTAAATCCATGCGTAATATTATCAATGGTCATAGTTTTGGCCCAGACTGGAGTGAACACCTCTGAAAACCTTTCTTTGTTCATTTTCCTATCGGGATATTTATCCCAATAACGTAACAACTCTTCGTCCCAATGATGTTCAAAAGCACGGAAGACACTTTTATCGAGGGGCTGAAGTTCATGTGTGGTGTTCGAAGGAAGGCACAATAAGTGAATTCCAAGTCGCTCAGCTGTGTCGTCAAGTCAAGATGTGATGCGGCACCATCGAATATCAAAAGTACTGGTGGATGGATAAAACTTGAAAATCTAACTAAATCATCCTCTTGTTGTTTATTCATTGTAGGTTTTCTTCCCAATTTTCTTTGCACATCGCCTGTTTTCATATGGTTGCGCAATGTTCGCCTTGGAATTACACATTTATTTTCCACATAACGTTGAGATTTGCCTCACCTCAGGAGAGCTAAAGCTTCTTCCATCATATCTTGGGTCCAATTTGCCCTCATTCCACGACATTTTTTAGTCATAGTTCTGAAAAAGAGTAAAAACATAAGAGGTCGGTAATAAGGCCCAAACACAAATTCAGTGGGCCATATTACCGTCAATGTTTACATTTTGTTTGAGGTTAACTTCAGTTAGAAAAAATACGTTTAATCATTACAATTATGGTCGAGTAAGTAAAGAACTAATGGTACTAAGGCTTACCTTTTTGAAAATGAACACACTGGTACTTGTTTTTCCTTAAACGAACGTCAAATTTGATAAGATTTTATAATTCTTCTAGCAAAGTAACCGCTCTGTTACTAAACACGCTACCAACTGCATAAAAATAAACTTGCTCTGTTTTGTCAATCAGTGTTGCACTGTTATCTTATTAAACAATCGTACAGATGGCGCTGTGATGCTCAGAAGGCACAGATTGAGTAAATATAATGGGTGAGCCTTATTACCAGCATGGGCCTTATTACCCTTGGGGACCTTACATAAAGTTGGAGTCGGCCCATCAACTCCTGTTATACTGATAAAGGCCAATACGTAACATTTATCAAATTGTTCTATTGCAGTGACCAGCTTGTCTTTGAATCACAAGATAACTACATCATAAATGAGCCTAGGTCCCACTTTTGAGATCAGTAGAACGTCTAGCAGCAACCCAAAACTATATTTCTTTGGAAAACTTAATCTTGGAAGAACAAAGAATTAGATGAGGTTACAGAATGAACTGTGAAGGTATTACAAAAACATTTCTTTCTGATTCAGTAAAGACGTTAGAACAACTTTTGCATTGGAAAAGCGGATGATAGTGTAGAAGCAATTATGTCGTTAAAGAGATGTGGGCACCCCACCGCTGAGAGAGCCGAAGTGGCAAGACATTCAACTGTTTAAATACCTGGAACATTTTAATCTAGCGCCGCGCTTTGTCCATCGAGATAATTTCCGTGGCATGCAACATAAAAATCCGTTTCGACAAACAGCTACAACAAAAATAAATCTTAAAAATATTCATGTAGCACTTTATATTCAACATTGATTATAAACATGCGAAGACAACGTCGCGAAGTGACTCGGCGTTTAGGAACCTGTTATTACTTTCCACGGCGGTACTTACGAGTGCAGGAAATTATGTCTTGCTTTAAGTGACAGTTATATGGAACTCTTCGCGGAGATGGATGTGTGACGCAGATTGTATTTTACTGCTCATCAGCATATTTAAATTGCATTGGTGTCTTTGTACTATGTTGCAACCGCCTCCACACGCAAGTTGAAGACCCATAAAAATTATCATTGCTTTGAGTCGCATGGATGTTTCGTAATTTACCAGGAAATTTAATAAAAAATCTAGATAATTAAAAGATGTCATCCAAAAGGTATACAAATTAAAATCAACACTACAGTTATTTTCAAGATAAACGTTGTATTATTGTACTAATTTGTTTAAAATTAGTATTGTTAAATCAACTTAAAAAAGTGAATAGATAACACTAAACTATAAACTAATACTTCTTAAAATATCAATTTTTTTTAGTCTCCCTAGGCTTGGTTAATAAAATTTTTGAATAAATATGACATATTCTCTTGGATTTAGAAAAGTCAACTATACCGAAAATTCCAAACTAATCACAAAATAAAGTGAGCATAATTCAAAACCCATTAGACAGAGACCATCAGTGCGATGACATAGACAGTACTGAAAGTGATTTTGGAACAATTAAATTTGGTGTACCGCAGGGAACGCTATTAGGACCACTTTTATTCGTAATTTTAAATAACTTACCAGATTTTGAGTACTAGAATCCATTGCAAGAAGATGAGAGCAACAAATTGGGATAATTTAAGAGAATTGGTGCAATATGATTTTGTAAATATAAAGAGTACATTTTTAGTAACAAATTATCACATTTTAAATGCATTCATGTAAATTAGCAACTTTGAAATTCATACAAAGTACAGTCCGTACAATATTTGTTGAGATAGAATTCCAAGAAAAGGATAAGCCAACAAAGTTCTGTTATCGGAACTACTGTAACAATTTACTGAGGCAGGGGGTGAACCTTGAAATTTTCCGCGTTATTTTTTCATTTAAACTGTATTTTTATTTCTTTTACAATAGAGTACAAAATCATAAATAAACTGGAATATAATATAATTATAAACACGCTGGAAAAAGGAATAAACAAAGAAACATGTATTTATGCAATATACTTATAGCCTCTAATTTGATAAATTTCTGAAATAATTTTCATCGCTAGAAGTTTCACTATCAGAAGCTGTTATAATCAAGTCTTCTACTACTACATCAACTCGAATCTCGTTTTGCAAATAATTCAATTTTAACCAATGTTTTCAATATTTGATCCAGTCTTTGAGAATAGCTGATGAAAATTCTTCTTCTATCAAGTTTTCACAGCTTCTAATTTAAATAAAACATTTTTCTTTACTACGATGATTTTAACTTATCTTTTCAATCGGATTTAAATCAAGACGGTAGGGTGGGAGCCCCATTGATTCCATTCTAATTATGACAATTTAGCAATTTTACAACAATTGTTCAAAATCCACCAACGTGTAAACACATTTGTATCCGTCTTACTCAGTTTCTACGAACTAACACAAATGTTGTCTTGCTTCACCATAAATTAAAACGATATCCATCAACTCCGAGTTGCTATACACGCAAACCATTTTTGACACTAACTATCCATTTTTGACACTAACTACTCATTTTTGACACTAACTACTAAAAAATATTGTAAACACAACAGATAACAGGTAAATACTGTTGCAACGACGATTGCAAAATACGATTTCAGTATTCGGAGTCGCTGAGGCCACGTGGCTCTCCACGCGCATTGCAAATGACGCTAGAGGCTGCAGTTGTTCAGCTATGTAGTCGTTGAATGTACTATAACTTCAATAATTTTTTTCTCGGAAACTGTAAGGATTTTACAAAAAAATTTTTTACGATATTGACTCCATTTCTTATGCCGCATCTATTCTCAAATGTTTTTGGATAAGTTCTGAATCACCGTGTATAAAATATTACTTCAGCAGATCCAAGTAAAAAACTACTGCATCAAAGGAAACAGTTTATCTAGTAGTCCCCAAACATTTTTTTTATTCACAATATACTCAAATTAAAGAAAAATCATATACAGGGTGTTTTTGAATGGAGTAGCATAAATGATACCAGTGAATCTACATTTAAAAAGAACACGATCTGCAAAAAATCACTTTAGTAAAATGTACACCCCTGAAGAGATATGGGTCATCAAAGTTTCCAAAAAAATTTTTTCTACGATTGTTTTTATTTCAAATTTTATTTAACAGTATTTTACATAATATTACAATTTTAACTGACAACTGGAAATTAATTGCGCAAATTGTTAATGTCAGACGTTAGGTACTTATGGATATGCTTAGATTAAACTTGTAATCAATATTTTTTTTTGTACTACTGTAAAAAAAAGTTAAACTTTTGGCACAGTAGGTAGTGCAATAAGTAGTAAATTTTGCATGATCGTAGAAAAAAAAACACTTAGCATATCCACATATTCATCATTAGTAAAATTTGGCATAATTCTTGTTAATTTACATCCAAAAAGTATTTAGCTGATAACAGTGACAACTTACAGAAGAGTTAATTGTGACAACTGGCATGACAGCAGCACACTTAGTTTTTCTTTGATTGATTGCAATCATATACGGTGTGAGGTGAAGTTTTAAAGGAAAATTGCTAGTGAGGTAAAAGTTTCTAAAAGAACCAGTGTATCTAATGCGTATTTTTGGATATCGAGTTTTTACGAAATATAAAAGTTATGACAAAAAATGTCTTGAGGGGTGGTTATTTCAACCCCTTTCGAGGGGTTAAAATTTTCGAAATATAGTTGAAAACTCGCATCTGTATTAGTAAACAACCTGTAAAAATTTGTTATTTGTACATCGTTCGGATTTCAAATTAGAGCCAATTTTCAGAATTTTTTAGGAAACTGATGGCCCATATCTCTTCAGGGGTGAACATTTTACTAAGGCGATTTTTTGCAGATCGTGTTCTTTTGAAATGTAGATTCACTGGTATCATGTATGCTACTCCATTCAAAAACACCCTGTATAAGAAAATATACCTATTACCACAGCCTATTACCTTTTATGGTAGTTTAGTGCTGAATTGATTCCGTTTGGATAATTTTTCTACATATCATTTCTAAACTAGAATTGTGGGAATAGACCTTTTAGTACGCCAAATAATAGGCAACAACATAGTACACATTGTCATGAAAAATTTCTCAGTATTTTTACTTGATCGATTTTCGACCTTATCTACTTTGGACATAACTGCCAAAAAATGTCTTCTTTGTCAGGACCTTAAATATCGCGATACATATTTGGGTAATATTAGAAATATTTAAGAAGTTTCAAACGCCCAAGTTACAAACTAAAATAATTATAGAATTTATATTTTTAAATTTATAGAACAATATTGACTTTTATAATAATTAATAAATCTCGATAAACAGACTGACACAGCAGAGCACCAAGAAAAACAATAAAAAATACTTGGTAGAAGAAGAGAAAATACGCTAATGATGACAGCGATGATATATCAACAAGATCTCACCTGAGTATGAGGCTATTCTTCCCGAGTATGCGCATTAGGGATAATACAGCTAATGTTTTTTTATTTTATTTAAATTTAAAAATATTCTTTTATATCGTTTTTTTGTAAGTTTCAAGCACATTAGTGTATCTATTTTACGAAACACGTGTTGGCTGTTCTTAAATACTTTTAAATCCTTGTAAAAATAAGTTAATTTTAAATTGTTCATTTCTATAGTATCTATGTAAATAGTAAACAAGGGTCAGATTCGATCTGTACAATTTCAACTACGACAATTTGTTGCGGGTTGGCTAAATAGGTGACGTAGCATGTCACTCTAAAAGAGTCTATTTAAGGAGTAATAAATAAAAAATCAGGTTGCTCCTAATTCAACTATTCAGTTGAGTGGGATTCAGCTTGTAAACAAACATTCAAGGAATGTTGACATAGCGGCACCAATTTATTCTTCGTAATACCTCCGCTTATGAATAAAGTATGCCTGCAAAGTTTCGTCCAGTTTATACAAAACTTAAGCCAATTAATGGAAATTTGTGCTAATACTTATTTATGAGGATGCCAACAAAAAAGAGCAGGGAAAAATAAAGCCATATCTCTCCTGATTTATTGCGCGATTTTTTCACAGTCGGCAAACACAATATATTCAAGTGATATCAGGTTTTATGAATACAAGAAACAGAGAAACTTTACCCAAAATGAAATGATATGATATGAAGCATACAAACTTAATCTAAAACTTCTCGATCCTTCAGAGATTGAATTCTCTAGAATTAAAAAAACTTTTTTATGTCTTTAGGTGGAATAGATTAGTTTTTGAAAAGAAAATAAGGGTAATAATAGCAACATATTTAAATATGACCTTAACTTGTATTGTAACTAAATAATTATTTATAACAATCAATATATTATTTAGCATCAAAAAGATCTTTGAATGGTTCTTATATTTGAGATGGACAGAAAGTGTAAGCAACCAATAATATTTACAACAAAAGACCAAATTGTGGAAGTTAATTGTTTCGTCGTAATTGCATATATTGAAAATATGCTTGCATATATGAAAAATTCAATAGTTATAAATTAATACCTGTTGGAACATCTCATAACATAAAACTTGCTTTTCAAAAGTGGAGTAGAATTTTCTTTATACATATATGAGGGGTTTATAATAAATTTTTACTTACATATCGGGAAATATATGTGGAAAATACTATGCCTAAAACATAATATGTACCTAACAATTTTGTGAAATATTGAAAGGTGTTTATATGATGAAATATTCCGAAAATTCCGACACCTCTCAAATAGGATGCTTGGCAAAGTTTTGTGAAATATTTCTGGTATCATACCTAACATAATCCGGAGCATAATAAATCCTAAACTATTTTTGTGGAATTTAGAAATTCACTATATTAATTATGTATCAATTATAGTGTTTCTGAATTAACTGGCAAAACTTAAGATTAGAAGTCAGATGGTTAAAATAAGAAAAGAAACTGTGCAACTAGGAGATTCAAGCAGTGATCCTAAATATCCAGTGGCGTCGAATTACTATAAATAGTCCTTAGGTTATGACTCGTGATATCCCCGCCACTGATTAATGTATTTAAACGGGTGTTCCATTTAATAAAAAAAAAACTGAAAATTGAATTCTTGGGAAAATACTGGGGGTAGTTCTTAGTGCGACTTAATAATTCACGTTACATTTCGAGATGCAGGGTGTTAAATTTATTACTTTGAAATGGGTTTTTCTTAATTAATATAAATTGGCTAAAGATGTCACAATTTATAAACAAATAACTGTGTCCTAAGAAAAACGTGTAGATCATTTTCTTCCCAGTCAGTGACGTGGTTGCGGGTGGTTCAAGGGATATAACGTCCGGTTTGTTATTGCCTACAACCGAACCTGTTTGTTCAAATTTTTCAAAAATTCCACGTAATTTGCGCACAGTCTCAGCAACACACTCTCTGTACTTCTAATGAATGTACCGTTTCCGAGATCCCTGTAGTGAGAAGCGAATTTGTAACAGTCTGTATTTTTTAATTATAGGAAAGGAAACCTAATATTTTAGAATATTTATCTTCATAACTTATTTATTATTTTGGCTACCCGAATAACTGAAATATTAAGTTTGTTCAATTAATCTTAAAAAAATACTATGTTATAACTTTACTAGAAATATGTACTTAAGTATTGTTCAGAGACAAACTTCTCTTGCAAATGTTTAATGTTTATTTTTTCAGCAAGTGCAAACCCCTCTTTTTTTAATACTTTACAAAAAAGTACTTCACCTAACGGGATTAATAAACCTGCGAATCGCGGTTTTTAATTCAGACCGCTCTAAACAAAATGAACTCAACTTCCCACTTAACTGATGATAATGGATTTTACAGGATATCATTAACCTATTAAATATTTCACAACCAAGTACATTTACCGCGTTGAATATTTGAGGAGAAAATTTCCATACTCCGCAGTATATTGATCCCCGTATAAATTTAAATAAATGCCTA
The DNA here is from genome assembly GCF_000390285.2 of Anoplophora glabripennis. NCBI lineage: Eukaryota > Metazoa > Arthropoda > Insecta > Coleoptera > Cerambycidae > Anoplophora > Anoplophora glabripennis. The sequence goes on along the minus strand of NW_019416335.1, from coordinate 339,326 downwards.
CATTTAAATACCACACAAAACTAGTTTTTGATAAATTCGCCAGATTTATTGTTTTAGACAAGCAACCCGTTCCAAATATATGTATATAGTTGATAAATGGATGTACTCTATGAGGTGTAATATACATTTAACGCATTGAAAGTTTACAACAAAACCAAAGATTTATGGTTTACTCCTGTTGAAACGATGTGGATAGATCATGCGGGTTATAATTTATCATTCGACCGTGTTACAAGTTATGGAGATAAAAATGTACAAGTGTAGTTTGGATACAAAGTTGCACAAACTTGCATTCAAAAGGGTGGTGTATCGATTGGAATACAGGAAACTTGTTGGAACCGAAACAGACGCCAATAAAATAGTAAATATGTAAAGTAGTTACAAGTATATACTTGTTTTAAATAAAAGCATTATTTTAAGATATATCGACAATTTAAGCACTTAAATTAATCACAAAATTTTAACAAACTGAATAATAAAAGCAGTAAGTATAATATTATTTAATTAATCATATTTTATAGTGACCAGTACGGATAGTAAAAAATTACATAATAGTCCTTTACTGCATATATTTTTCTCATGCTGCAATCAGGATGTTATCCATATAAAGGTAACCTTGAGAGACTTTTAGTCCTAATAGGACTTTATCGATGGATCTTTGGTAGACTGAAGGCGAATTAACAAAACCAAAAGGCATTCTGTTAAATTCGAATTCGCCATCAGGAGTAATGAACGTTTTAAAATGTTTTAAGCCATCTGATGAAAACTAGACTTCATATCGAGGGATGTAAAATAATTGGCATGGCATACTGCATCGATTAGATTCAGGATAGGCGGTAAAGGATAACGTTCTTTCAGTGTATTTTCATTAATGTCTCTATAATCAACACACAAACGTAAATCACCAATTTTTTTTACCAGCATTATCGAACTTGCATGGCATCAATGACATTCACGAATTCCATACATTCATTGTATTTGTCAATAAACGATCAGTGTCGAAACCACTGAAAGGATAAAAACAGTCATGAAAATTCACACGATTTTTCGTAAAATCATCAAAGGAACAAATTGTGTGAAAATTCGACGTTTAAATTGTGATTATTTTTACAATGTTGAAACTATTACCATCATTGTATGAAAGCTTCATGCAATTTGTTACTGTCACGATTTTAAGAATAGTTGTATGGATTTTTACGACGGTGTTTCCTGTGTGTAATATATACATTTTGTTTTCACATTCAGGATTTCTCAATACTGTTGTATACATGAAAAAAAAATATACCTACAAGAAATGTACACAGTACTTGTTGATTATAATTTATATAGATAATATGACCAACTACAATTTGCGATATACAATATCTCTTCACTGTATCAGTTATACAAGTTTTCTCTCCAGATTGTAAGAAAGTTTGTAAGCTATTTTTGTACCTCAGTGTTGGACTGACATTAACATTTTTTAGTGGTATTTGCTCGGATTTTACGTAATATATGACAAACAAAATGTGACAAACAAAATGCATCAATATTTTAAAACCAAACATATGCTTAGGATGTAGAGGATCATAAAAAAATCAATAAGAAAGGGTGACACCTTATCTTGTTTTGATATGACTTCCAATTCTTTTTTTAAATTTAATTTTCTGGTATTTTAGTCAGTGTGTTGTTATTATTCGAGTGAACCAGTTCTAAGCTATAGTAATAAAGTGCACAGAGTTAGAAGACAAGAGAACTATCGGCTGAGTAATTTTGGAAGGGTCGTATTATTGGTCTACATGAGGTGGGAACTGGTTTTCGCGAAATCGGTAGACGGATGCAAAGAAATGTTGCAACAATTATTCGTTGTTGGAGGAGCTGGTCGGTATATAATAGGCAACATCGCAGGAGATGCACTGGACTATCTAGGGGAACGACAGATTCAGAAGACAGGATATTGAGACTGCTTGCCCTTAGGGCTCGGCACAGTACCTCCAGATCGTTAGGAAACATTTTTTTGGGAGAGATAGGCCATAGAATCACAATGCGTTCTGTATATTGCCGTATTCGTTCCTATGGTCTAATTTCGTATCGCCGGAGATTAATACTCCCTCTAACCAATCGTCATCGTGCCCTTAGATTGGAATGGTGCAATGCACGGGCAAATTGGGATAGAGAATGGAATAGTTTCATGTTTACTGACGAATCTAGATTTTGCTTGTGGGCCCATGACGGTCGTAGACGAGTCAGGTGTGGAAGAGGAGAAAGAGGACTCTTGAAGTTTGCCGTAGAATGTGAAACAGCTCTTACCAGAAGATTGATGGTTGGGGTGGAATCAGGATAAGTAGCAGAACTCCTCTAGTATGTCTCCAAGGCCAATTCATGAAGTTGTGGAACCGCTTGCTATACCATACATTCGAGAGTTAAATAATGTCACGTTCCAACAAGATAACGCTCGCCCTCATATTGCAGCGGTTACATTACAGTTCTTGAAAGAGGCCAACATCAATATCCTCCCATAGTCCACACGTTCGCTTGGCCTTTCCAACATGTGTGGGACATGATGGGTCAAAGATTGGTAATACTTCCAAACCCTCCAATGAACTTACAACAGCTGCGTGTTGCTCTACAAGTTGCTTAGCATGATCTTCCTCAGGGCTCTATAGACCTTATTAGAAGCATGTCCAGGCGAACCGGAGAATGTATTCGTTTAAATGGAGGGGTAACCCATTACTGAATTTGGACTCTATAGTGTAGTATAACAACCCTAGGTTCGACAAAAAAGAATAAACAAACGTAGTTGTGGCCAAAAATATGTGATTGTCATAAGGAATCCCTACGTTGTGTATATTTATTTTTTAATTGACCGGAAGGCGCTGGCTACTAACTTTGTAGAGGGGATGTACGGTTTAATTATATAAAACAAAAGCAGAGTAAATACACCTAACCTTTATTTACATACAATTCAAATTAAACATATGACAAATAGAAAGAACAACAAACACATTAACAACCATTAAACATAAAAGAAGGGTGTCAGGCTCACCTAGAGCTCCTGTGGGGAAAGAGCATGGCAGAGAAACCCACGATCTTTGCTCTTACTACCCATATATAAATACAAAACAACCGCTAACCAAAGGCATAAATTAAGAACCTTTGCTAATGATAAATAAGTCCTGTCTCATTTAATGTGTCACTAAATGTCATCTGTTACTTCATATTAGTCATACACACTTCCAAGTAAAACTGAAGAGGTTTGGTGTTAGTTAGCCGGCAGAGCCGGAAGGTACTGGAGTCCCATACGGGAGGCAATCCAGCTATAGTTGAGATTTCGGAAAATCCTTCATAACACTGGAGTCCCATACGGGAGACAATCGAGCTTAATCCAGATTCGTCCCGCACGGGCGAAAATGTTAGTAAACTCAACAAGGCTCGTATAGACGTATGACATAAAGTGAGCACAAGAAATCATCGAACAACCTAATCATGATAAAACAAGTCAAATGTGAAACAAAGAGGTCGTTAATGCAATATCTGGGCAGTCACGACAATATACATATTTTAACATGTAATAAACAATGAGCAATCTTTAATAACAATTATATCAAGTTTATCTTAGTAAAATACACGCCCCTGAGCGTAAGACAATGAAGGCTAAACATACACAAAATTATTATCATGAAACATCTATATTTTACGTATATCGTAATCGTGGAAAAAAACAAGTTAGATGTGAAACAAAGAAGTCGTTATTGCAATGTTTGGTAATCAGGACAATACATATATTTTTAACATGAAATACATAATGGGCAAACTTTAAGTATAATTATAAAAATTTTACCTTGTAAAAATATATGCCCTTGAGCATAAAGCAATGGAAGCTAAACTTACAAAGAATTATTATCATGAAACATCTATAATCATCACAATCATAAGATTATAGAGAACAATTAACAACAAAGTACTTAAAGAATATTACCTGCTAACTAATAACACTTTAAACAATTAACTTTTCACTACTTTGACACACTGCCCGCCGATTGTCTTGCTACCTATCGGCACACTGTTCTCACTTCAACTACCTATCTTCGACTATTTAGGCTTCCTTCCAGAATTTCCTACCTAAGTGCCTGTTTTTTGTGCTTCCTTCTATCGACCGTTAATATTACTTTTTCATTGTTATACAACACCTATGTAACAGGTGACGTCGAAGTTGATAAGATAAGTACGGTTTTGCACAATAGGACACGATTTTTCCAATGAAAATGTTATCAATTGTTATTCTTAACACCATAAACACATGTAGAAAATTTGGTTGATGCGTTTTTTTTGTCACATATATGAATGGGGTGTAATATGACATGTTTAAATGGATTCTAAACGTTGCACAGAAAATAATAATAAAAATGTAATTTACTGCTTTGGGCGATAATAGGCCTGCAAATGTTTGTACGAATACTAAGTCATCTATCAAAGAAATCTTTACCAAATGTGTCATTTCCTGTCTATAAATTCATTACAATTGATAAGGTTTTTAGGAAATTGTTTTTGAATTTATTTGAATTAGCTTAATTCCCTTAAAATAAAGCAAAAGTTTTTTGAGGATCGAAAGACTTTTTAACACTATGTTTCTCTCTTTATGAAATAATATTTGCTGCACCACAAAAAATATTATGTACGATGTTCCTCTGTTTAGTATAGTTCTCCTTCCACCCCAAGTTTTAACAAAAAAGTACGGCATCGTATAAGGCTTTCAAAGCAGCGAAGGAGGCGCAAGCGAGACCAAGAAGTCTCTAGGAAACCCAAGTTTAAAGACAGATTGTCCGAAACCGCCCCAGTCGGGGCACGGTCTCACAGTTATGCAAATTTATCGAACGGCAACATGAACTTGACGCTACCCGGGCCTCCTTATAGTGCTCCAGTCATGACTTGCGTTCGAGGGCGATTAATAGCCCTGGAAGGAGTACTTATTCGTCAAATAAATTAGATAAAGTAGTTTTTAAATTAATTGCTCCGGAAATTCCGGAATTTATCTCGCGCAGTAAAAACAAGGTGCCTAAAGTTTTCATAAGAGCTTTCTCCATTTGTCTTTCCGCTTAGTTGCTCATTTAGGAAACTCGACTGCTCCACATGATTTATAAATATATGAAGAGTTGGAATAGTTCTGGATACTGTGTTCTTCTAAAATCCACGAGTTTATATGTTTTAACTTTTTATGTCAGTTCATTATTCGTAATAATAGAGCAGCAACAATATGACTTATAGTGGCACACCACTCTATTACCTACGTTTAGAATTTGTAGCATACTATGTGAATGCAATGGACATGTTAAACATATTCGAATGCCAAAATTGTAGACGGATCCCATTGAATTGTAGATCTAAGCATCGGGTAAGGCATGTGGTGAAAGTTCTTCCATGAACGCATCATTTTAGAGAGTTCTTAAAATTGGTAAATATAGAATAACAAATAGACATGTCAATATTACTAAGAACGACAATAAACTTAAAAATTTACACTCACCTTTTGGTGTATCCAGGTTGATTTTCTTTATACTAGAATTCAGTCCTCGTAAGCAAATATGGCCTACTACTACCTGCATACACTTGTTTTTTCTTCTTTTATTATGTGTAACATATCGCTCTCGATAACTAGAAATATCTACTTACCTACTTTTTGTTGCAGTAGTAAAGCGACACGAAGTCTCTAAAACGACTAAAAGTACAAACATCATTTAAAATGAGATGCACCACCGAAAGACACTAGAAGCCACGACTGTCAATATCGCTGTCACTAACGTTATCAATTCTGTCACCTAAATGAATTGATTCTATTACAACTCTTGTACAGAGATCCCACATTTGCCGTTCTTCTTTTTATATTTTTAACATCGCGTCTTTATATTCAATATGTTTTCTGTTCAACCTTTCCATGATTTCTTGTTTTCTTCATTGGCAATTTTTCAATTCATCAGCTATGGTACGGCGTGTTATCCATGACAATCACTACACCAAGTTCGATGTGAGACAAAATAGTTACAAATTATTTTTTTTAAGTATTCCATGTCCATATCTTTAGGGCAAACTCCTGTTTGGCGCGATTTGAAAACATGTAAGCTGCAATCCAAAAATTCGCATTCACTTCTGATATGCGTTCTTTCTCAGGAGATGACTTGAATCCCTTAAAAAGTTCTTAAAAAAACGCTCCTCGTCTGTTTCGTGCTCGAATTATTTGACACACATTGTTTGTCATACAACTTACTTGATCTGTAAAATTCGGTCATTTACGATTACCGAAATTATTTAATTGCTCGCCAATACCCGCATATGATTCCATTTTTAACAACGTTTGTTGAAACAATTAAAATCTGAATATCATAACACGTAACTTCTCACATTGTACACTTATGACACGCACTGACATGCCTCAGTTGGAAACTGAGACAGGTTAGGATGTCAGGAAGTCAACTTGTACATCCTCCTTCGTCTTTCCTCCTTCATCTTCGTTTTGTATACGATAAACAAATATAGAAATAGGCACTTGTAACAATGGAACATATCAGAATACAATGTGAATTTAACGATGCATTAAAAGTTCAATGCAGATAACAGACAATAATTATTTACATGTCAAGATCAGAAAGTGGTACTAAAACATAATATTTATTACCTAATTATAAATTTATATCAAAAACGTAGCTTTTGTTATTAATATTTCATAGTATTAAATGTTGATATTCCGGTTAATTTACGAATCGTAATATTTGTGTTATCAATAATATTGGTTGGTTTCTGGAAGTTTTAGGTTGGTTTTGTTGTTTCTTCAAACTTTTTTAATCACTGACGTGGCTTAAGTCCTGCGTAACACTGACCGATAAATTCTGTTGGGTAGGGTAATTTTAAATATGCAACTATTTTGCAATAAACATTTCCTATTAAATGTATTCAATCATTTTAGTCGTTTGATTTATTTATAACTCTACCATTTTGGCACTGGAGTTTGACGATTGGTTTGATTTTCAAAGTTATATCGAAATTCATTGCATCAGTCCAGTTGAACATTCCAATAATTCACTCAGGATGTAGTGCAGATCGAATTGAAATCCCAGCAGATCAAACTCTGCTAATGTAGATGCTCCTTCAACACATATACAGTGTTGGTTATATTCAACATAGTATTAATTTGATTCAAAAAATCGCCAACATTTCCTTCACATAAGCTTGTCCAGGTCTTGAATGTTAGTATTTCAAAATGTCCTTTTCTCACCCGTCTCAAAGTTTATTTGAAGGCACTGTAATGACTGCCAAAGGCTGCTTTATAAATTCATCTGCCGTTTCGTTTCCTCCAATGCTTTTATACCCTAACATCCAATATAGTCTGACCGTGATAAAATTGTAGTTGTAAACAACCTAAAACAATATTTGAGCACACCGTTTTATAGTTAAAGATATTTTAACTACAAGAAAGATAGACTTCTACGTGAATCTATGCTCAGATTTTCTGTCAAACTTTGGATGGAGAATAATTTAATCCTTTTTTGCTACATAGATCTCAGTCCAATTTTTTCAGCTGCTATTCCATGTCCGTTTTGAAACCATTAATAAATTGACTATGTGAATGTTTTTTGGATTATTTGTGTTATTTTTCTTGCAGCCTTCTGAATTAGAATTTGAAATGAACCATACAGCTCAGGACGAATAAAGCCTTTATTATTCATACTTTGCCTTTCCCTACAAAATTCATAAACCACCCACAAGAACTTTGATTGCAGCTACACAGAAATCACGCCACGACCAATCAGTAGCACACTACAGAATTCAGATCTTAATTATAAATTAACGACAACGAGGGCCGTATCGACAGCTGTTCACCTCGGATATTCTTGAATAATTGAATAACCGTTGATGTCCATCGCCGAAATTAGCAATTACCTGAGCACGGAGATCACTGTGGTCTAATTGTAACTGGGAGCAAATTAAATTGGGACGTGCTGCACTGCCGCTGCATCCCGTCGAGATCATGCATCTGTCGTTGCAAGACGGGGAGGGTCCACAGAAGGGATGTTTGATCTGAATCTCGAAGGTACACGGAGTGTTGAAAATTAGATCCAGTAGATCGTGATTATACGAAACTAAAAAATATTTTATTAAAATTTGATGATATAGGGTATAAAGGGTGTTAAAAAAAGAGTGTAAAATATTTAAGGAGGTAATAGTATGAACCAAAATAAGCTGAAAAGTCTCAATAAACATGGGTCCGCAAAGTAACGGTTGCGGAAATATGGAACGTTTTATGTTTTTTAGTCCCTTTTTTTATTTTGCAAAAACGTTGTGTATTTTCTTATAATAAATGATGATTGATGTTTAGTGAAATAAACAGTACGTATTTGACAGTTGTTCTCAGTGCACAAGTTTTCTTTCGCTATGGCTGGTTACTCATGCATTTCATGTATGGTCGTGCTAATGGGAACGCCACCGAAGCGCGACGTCTTTATGTTGACGCTTATCCAAATCGCCAGATTCCTTCACAACGCATGTTTGGAAGAATTCACCAAAGATTGCGTGATAGCGGTTCCTTGAGCAAACAGTGCCATTTATCCGGAAGACCAAGGTCGGTTTCCACTCCTAGAGCAGAAGAAGAAATTCTAGCACTGAGTAGGAAGGGCCGGACCTGTTTTATGGCCTCCAAGATCGCCTGATCTGAACCCTCTAGATTTCTTTGTTTGGGGATATTTGAAGACATTAGTGTATGGTACTCCTGTAAATGGCCTGGAAGAGCTGCAGCTACGGATTAATCAAAAGTGTCAAGAAATCCAAACCAAGGAGGGTGTTTTCGAAAGAGTTCGAATATCGTTGAGACGATGATGTCGTGCCTGCTTGGAAATGGACGGAGGGCACTTTGAACATCTTCTGTAACTTTGTTTTTTGTTTGTTAAAAGCTTCCTTTGTCGGTTTATTCCTAATAAAATAAAATGTTTGAAAAACGCATAGTGGTCCATATCTCCGCAACCGTTACTTTGCGGACCCATGTTTATTAAGACTTTTTTGCTTATTTTGGTTCATACTATTACCTCCTGAAATATTTTACACTCTTTCATTAAAACCCTTATAGGATATGATATATGTATTTAATCTGACAATTTATTGTGAGTTTATTATTGACATTAAACAAAGTTTTTAATACAAGTTTTAACTTTTTTATGAATTTTTATAATACAGTATTAGAAAAAATAACTGAATAATAGAAATAACTGAATTAATGAAAAAAAATTAGATGGAACACCCTATATATTAGTGCATACTTAGCTTCACTAAATTTTTCTCCTTTCACAAATATATAATATGTTACTGTTTAATTCAGGACATATTTCAGTTTAAAACTATTTTTGAAAAAACACAAGGGAAATTTATGTCTGACGGATCGCAGTGGCTATGGACGAGGCACGTGGAACAAACAAATAACTTTGACAGAAGTTAATTTTATCATCATTAATTAAAATAATGTTTAGTGAGAACGAAAAATTTGAAGTTGAAGAACAAAATCTCTCGGGAGACAGAAATGAAGAATTATACCAAATGAAGAATTAGAACTAACGGTATTATTATATTTTCAAGGTGAGCAAATATTCATTCGAGGTTTACCATGGTAAATTCAAATATTAAATTATTGTAGAAAGGCCACAAGAGTCCACAGTAAATGCTTCAAGACAGTTAGAAATAAACCAAAGTAAAATTATTAGAACGTTACATGAATATAAATACCGCCCGAATAAAACTATGCCGGTTCAAAAATTGTGATTGATATACTTGGCTTCGGATTTTGGAATTGTATTTCTTATAACTAGTAGCTCCTGGCATACTGTCCTTCAATATCGTTCAGAAAATTCTGATAAAATGATGAAAATACATTTATTTTTTTGGTATAGTCATAGCACTTATTATATGATTAGAAAAAAAATTATATAATAATAGGCATGAATCTCAAAACACAAGTTTTACTTAGGTGGGATTCATTCATTATTTTGGCCTGATATATGATATATATGGCTAGATATATGTTTTTAGGCTTATTGGATTGTGATATTTCTGTTTTGTACTGTTTATTTCCTGGTGTACCCAATAAATTCATTCAAAAACTCATTCATTTCATACTAATTACAGTTCTGAAAATTAATGAGGATTATAGGAACTGCATCAATAGTAATGACGGTCACATTGAGCATCTGTAACCATTTGTGTTTTAGTTGGTTTTTATTAATTAGGTATTAAAGTTCTGTTAAAGTTAAGAATGATTTTTTTTTGTTATCATAAAATAAACGGATAATTTCAAATTTTTCGTTCTTACTAAACATTATTTCTATGTTAAAATAGTTTGTTATAGGAAATAAATTAATAATGATATATAAACTTCTGTCATTTGTTTCTTCCTCGTGCCTCGTCCATAGCCACTGCGATCCTGCAAACCTAAATTTTCCTCCTGTTTTATCAAAAATAGTTTTAAACTGAAATAAGTCGAAAAGTCCTGAATTAAATAGTAACATATTATATATTTTTGAGAAAAAAAAAATTAAACGAAGCTAAGTATGCACTGATATATAGTGTTCCATTAAAAAAATTCTTTAATATAGTTATTTCCATTCAATTGTTTTTTCTAAATAATTTCAATCTCTTGAAGTTATTACAAAAAACATACGTATATTGAAAATGTTACAATGAATCTGAAAACATTAAAGTTAAACGAAGGACAGCGCATGTCTGCAATCAGTGTTCTTTACATTTATTTTAAAATATCGGGGTATTAGCCATTGCATGATTTGCTTCAATGGATGTTGCTACAAAAAACGGGCCCAGCCGTTGCCAGACTCAAAGCAACGAAACCTCTACTAATTAAAACAGGACAAATGCCCCATTTTTTGTACAAAACTACACTCGATTGTGTCTTATAATATTGATTTATTGGAACTAATTCCAACTAATGGGGGGACGTGACGTACAAAGAGAGATGTTCCATTATCTTTTATGTATAGGATAAAGGTAAAGGGTACCCTGAACGAGAGGAATTAATAACGTCCAGCAGATACTTACAAAGGGGGTAGATTAGATCCGTATAGAGATCAAACGTGTTTGCATTGTCTTTTCATCCACTAAACCTTGTCTGTTTCCGTCGCACTAATGCCTCAACTTAAGGGAGGAGGAAAGTTTAATTTCACGTCTCTTTGTCTTGTCTTGGGTGTACGAATTGCAACTACTTTTCCGAGTAATTGTTTTTCCGATCGGATTTGTCTTATTAAGATAGACGCTGGACATCTTATTGAAGACGAGACTATGTTTGATTAAATACAAAGTTTATCCATCCCAATACAATGTACGATTATTAGACTTCAACACGTTTGGACATTATGTATATTCGGATATTTTATAATATTTCTGGAACTAGTATATTTTTATAGTGTTCAGCTGTGTTCCAATTGGAGTGCATCATAATTAATTTTAGTTGTGTTCCAGTTACCATTTCAATTCGACATAAAATTCCAATTCGAACCTAGAATAGAAGTAATTGATTGAAAAAAGAAGACAATATCCACCACCTGTTATTGGACGTCGACTTAATTTGTACCTTGTTATTTTTTTCAGACAAGTTTGCTTTGATATAAAAATTAATAGCGCACTCTTATCTGATTTACAGTTACTACTCTTGATACACTTATTTTTTACAAAATCTGGCAAGCACAATTTATTCTGAAAATAATTTTATATGCCTCATGCGGACTCTAAGGAGACTGCAATAAAAAGGATTATATAGTGGACCGGGTTAGGCCCCAAACTCCGGGTCCAAATCGTTCTTACTGCACCTCAATAAAAACAAATAGCTTCTTAAAGGTATGGTAGCCGCGTGTTTGCATAGACTTTGGAAATGAAATGCAGGTATGCGACACTTTTATTACCGGTACTTTATGATCTGCTGGATATCGATGCGACGGGCGCAGAGCAGATGATATGCACGTGTACGTTTCCGCGGTTCCCCATGCACAAATATTTATCGCACATATCATTCAACTTTATACATTATCTATTATGTATTATGTTAACTCTATTAATAAAATTATATGAATAAATTATGTTTTTTTACAAACTGTTGCATCTTGTTCTTATTTGGAAAGTAAGGATTGTAAAAACCGCATTTAACAAAAAACCTGAAGAATTTTTGATATTTCTAGTTATGCATTTATAAATACAAAGCTGTGTAAAAAGCAATACTTTATCTGAATGTATGTTAAGAGCAATTGCGAAGTTAATCCAGGTATAGTTGCTCTACACGGGTATATTGTCCAGTAGCCCGGTGAAAATAGACATTCAAGGTTACAATAATTCGCATAAAACTGAAAATCGGTTCAAATGTTGGAAACACCATTATAAATGGAATGTGAAAAGACCCCATCGATCACATATTTGCAAAAAAATTGATTCAAGGTTACATTTTTCAGCCAAACGGTAAGTTTTATCGTAAAAATAGCCCAGATAAAAATGCAATTATCTATAAAAATTGTGCTTACACTTTTTTCCTAAGAATCATCATTTTTGATATATAGCGATTTAAAAAATTGAAAAAGTTGTGTTCTCCATAATATGTACACGTTTCCACGCTACCTGTGAAGTAGTATACTTGGCGCGTCTTTTTTAACGTGATTTCGAATAAACATTTTTGCAGACCTAGGATCGATGGGACTTTTAACATTTCATTTATAATGGTGTTCCCATCGTTCTTACCAATTTTTAGCTTTATGCGAATTATTGTAAGCCTACCCCTATTTTTTGAGCTACTTTGACCGGGTTACAGGTAAAAACGACTGATAATAGTGCGCTATTAATTTCTATAGCAAACTTCTATGAACAAAATCGAATAATTTTTGTAATAATAAACATTCCTACATCCCTAGTAATAATAGATACCTATGCAAAATGTGGATATACGGATTCGGCAATTGTTACCATAAGTATCCTTTTAATTACTAGTACATATATTTTTTAATGTATTCTAAATGGTCAATAAGCTTTTAGACTTTCAACTCTATGTCGTTGCTCCATCTCCCAACTTTGTCCAATTTAATATATTTTGCTCTCAAGATGTCAACGTGATTTGATCGAAGGTGGCCGAAGGTGTTTACTTCTTTTTTCAACAACTGTAAAAATATCTATTTCTATTTTTGTCTTACTTACACTATTTTCGGTATTGTGGGCAAGGAATTGTCAGTACTATATACAGCAATGGCAATTAAAAGAAAAACTTTCAGTGACGTCCTGTAGACCAAATGAGTTTAATTTTTAAAGTAGTTTATTAAATATACACCAATTAATTATTATTGTATAATAATTAGGAATATTTGCCAAATTGCAGTCATCCCGACAAAGTAAATAAGAAGAGTATTAAAACTTCTTCAGGAAGTTGTACGACGAGAATGATATTGTACAGCACATCACTGGAAGTTCTGAACGTTTTAGTCACCTGTTATTGATTAATTAGCAAGCAAACTAAACATAAGACCATAATCCTCTTAGGGAAAAGTTTTAATTAATTTTAAAATTGATGTCCCTTAACAACCGAAAATCCCAAACAGTGTTTCTTTCCCCTTATCAGCGTCTTAATGAAGGCCTTATTCCGAACACTCGGGGGCAACAAGGGTGAAATGTCGATGCGAATGTGGCATGTGTTTCTATTAAACCTGTTGGGCTCTTGTGCACGTTCTGTCCCTTTTTCACCTATTTCATTTATGAAGACGTTTATAACGAATATTTGTTTAAAAAAATTTAGTTCCTAAAACATTTCTATATTCTTAGGAAATAGGTGAAATGATGCGTAAATAGTCGGAAACAAACAGTATAAACATACTGAGGCTGTAAAATCTTTCAATAACTGCTTCACCAAACTCATCTTATCCGCGAGTTCAACAGATCAAAAAGAGAGTGCACAGCAGGACTGAAACTGACAAAGACATGAGGTCTTAATAGCAGGACAGAACAGAATAATTGGTATAGTTGTTACGATCTCAATTATTTTAATAACTATTACCCTTTACTGGTTACGATATAAACAAATAATAATATCAACTAATAAATAATAATACGTATTATACCAATAACATACCCCGCCAAGCTATGCTCTGCACTGCACTGACAAAGCGGCAAAGCTAAGTGAACCGATGTACCATAGAAAAAAAATGATTTACGACCTAGTGGACCAATACAGGTTTGCTTTAATGACCAGCGCTCCGCCGTCAATTCTACGTCAGGCGGACTAGTTTACCAATACCGGACTCGCCGAATTGCTATTCGAGTATAAATTACGAGACACATCATGGTCAAAGCATAGAAAGAAATTTCAGGAGAAGTGCATACGGTCCTGTGCTTTAAGATTTACAGGTTCCAATTGACATCGTAACAACTATACTACAACTTGACAAAAAGATCTAAATTAATTATTTTTATTTGCCGCATCAATTACAGTTTGTAATTATACCGGGTGTCCCGAAATTAATGAAACAAAATTTGTTCACAGATTCTTAAGGCAAATTTAGAGGACCTGCAATTTTTATTTTTGCCAAGTGAACCCCTCTTTCGGAGGTGCAGCCCCCTAAAATCCGCCCCTAAGCACAATATTTTTTTTTATATCTCAGAACCCTGTTTGATGACGAAAAATCGTTTACAAACATGACTTTCACTTAATAACTATTTAAATTTTGAACAAGTGAAAAGAAAATTATGTTATTATTTGTGCACTTCTAAAAACAGTTATTCATTTATCCCTCATCCTTATATCTAGGAAATCTAGAAATATAAAAATAATCCAATTTGTTGTTATTAATAAGTTTTTAATAGTAATCACCCATTACCCATCATCCTATATAGAGCACAACACCACGTAAACATTCTACAAAAGAAAAATAAGCAAATTCGACAAAAAAATTAAGTAACAAAATTGGAAACAAAACAATACAAAAGCACGTTAAGCTTCTAAAGGTGTTATAAAGCTAAAGTCATTGAAATTAGTAGCTCCAACATGGGCCATTCTTCCATATTTTGGTGAATTAACTCAAAAAATTAATTCTCCATATTATTTTCAATACACTGAATGTTAAGGACAAACTTTAGGCATAAATTTGCTATTTGAGTTTTGCTAAATTGGGGCTATTTCTGAAAAACCAAAATGCTGGTAATAAGGCTAAAATGTTAGTAGAAATCGAAATATTTTTAAATAGTGCACCCTAAAGGGTAAAATTGATATTATTACTTGTACATATTAATTAGATTTTAATGACATATGTATTAATGTTGTAGCTCGCTCTGACTACTGACTTCGTTAAAATAAAATTCGATTTTTTTAACAAAATATAATAATGACACAAAAACATACCACCTCAGTTTATTTGTGATAAGCAAACTAGAATGGATAAAAATAGTAAGCCAATGACAATGAAGACGTTGACATTGAAATATATTCCTGTAGGTCATATTTGGCAAAATTAGAAAGCAGCCATAATGTAGTAGGACTAAAAATTTTCCAATAGCAATAGTAACCTATTTAAAACTGTATGTAGGTGCTGCTTACAATACAATTAATAAGATTTGGAGATGGAAATTAAACTTTTAGGGTGGAATAAATAATATTTCCAACATGTTTATTTAATATTAATGAATTAAGATAGTCTAAAGATGAGAGTATTTAAATTCTTAGCATTTTTGATCAATATAATCACAACAAACACAGAAATAAAAATAAATTATATTTTGCTGATCATCTATTTTTTTTAATGATATGCAGAAATATATTCATTTAACGCAATGAAAAATAATCAATCAACATTTTAGATCAATCATAATTAACATATTTTGCAATCTTTCATTAATCTCATTAATTTTTAATTCTGTCTCTCTAAATAACAACTTCTCTCAGAGTTAGAGTACACTTAGTATGGCTTTTATAACTACCGCCATGTGCCCCACTTGCCCCCAATTTGTCTGGGAAGTTTAACTGAGAACAGACTCATTAGGAGGGGTTTATATGCTTAACGGTTTTCACTTTGTACTATTTTTTATACCTGGCGTTATCTTCCATTTAATATGGTAGGTAGATTAGAAACCGCTTAAATTTAAATTCACCTCTTTTATTTTATGAACTGCTGTTTGTCAGGTTAACTTAATTGTACCATTTATTTATGGAGATACTATAATTAATTTCTTCCTTTCGGAAATTAAATGTACACTTTAATATTAAGTGGCTACTTCGATAAGAAGTAAATATTTTAGTCTTGTAGACACCTCCAGTCAGGAGGTATGTCGTAGCATATCACACATTTTAAGCACTTTGTTATATAAAATAGGTTCATTATCGTATTCTTATACATTTTTGTCAATACACGCACAAAGAAAATGAATATTTTCAATCAAGATAATTTTATGACAACTTTTTTTATAGTGTATATCTTATTCTTATAAGTATAAATTAGAAAATTTCATTTTACACAAAAAAAAAATTATTTTCTTCAAATGGCTGAAAACGCAATGTTTTTGAAAAAAAAAATTAACCTCCCAAAGTCAACTAGCGTCGGTCCTTAAGCGTCTGCAAACGAATGACAGATACTTCAAGAGTAGCTTCCTTGGATGAAAATAATCAGAAAAGGATCTTCTAAAAAATGAAATAATTGGGTTTTAATGATCAGCAACATTTTAAGGAAGCGGGATTGTACCAAGCTAACGTGATCTAAATCGCTTTATTTTCATACATTCTAATGTCTAAATTTTTTGCACTCACTTCCTTAACATCCTGTATATACCCCGTGCCCATGATCAGAATGTTTAACATGAGATTGACAGAAACTAGAGATACAAAGTCACCCAAAATATAAAATTGTTTTAGATTTGGCGAGTGGATTTTTTTTATTTTTTCTTTGGTGTCCAAAAGGCAGAACTTTGTTTCACTTTTATATATTGTCTAATGAAAACGTCAAAAAATATAGATATATTTGTCACGATAGATCTGTTGCAATTTTTCTTATCTGAACCACCCCCTTTTCGGCATCACAATGATAGGCATCATTATCTCATGGTGTATATATAAACTTATGAGTTCTATATTGATCGTAGATTGTAAATGTGTCGAATGATTATCCTTTCTTTGGAACCAACCATATCTTAGAGTTCATTCAACATGAGTCTTCTAATTACCTTTGACCACTGCCAGTCACTGGAGGAGTCACGGCTAATTCTCATAACTTCTAACTTCTTGTTTTTCTCTTCCAAACAGTAGACAATGCATCCTTACTAGGCACAGTACAAAAAAAAAGGACTTACACTGGCAAATATTACCAAGAAGTCTTTTAATTCTACAGTCATATTGTAATTCTTCTTAATCTGTACATTTGATAGGATAGTCCTTTTAAAAACATTTAGACTTGCTTTCCTTGACATCATCTTTGGTCCTTATTTCTTTCTCATTTATATATGACTGTCTTAATAATTCAGCTAGAAATGCCATAGAAACTTCTCTAGGGCTGTGAACCTGTTCATCAGATTTCTTGTTGTCCCTGTGTTATCTAGGACCATGGCTATGGGTCATTAGTTTTACCAAAGCATCCAAACAACTCCATCTGCGATGTTCAAATATCATAGTAAATAACAAATTGTTGGTTTTTAACGTACTTCCACATATTCAGTGGGGATTGCTTCCGTGTGGAAGATAGTGTTATATGTTTAATCTTTTCACTAACCCCATATATTCCAGCCTCGTCTGTCTTTGAGCCATCTATGTATAGGCTATTTTTAATAGGGCATCAGTTTCCAGTACTTTATCTTAAATTTCTTTTGACTAAGTTGGCATTCCTGAAATAGGATTTACCATTGATTAATTTTACGGCTTCTGGTATGCACTACCCAACATTCGTAATCGATAATGCATGTCTAATTTCTCTAAGAATGAAAACATCTATTGGTAGCCAGGTCAACAAGACCTTTAGAGCTGCCGAGAATGTGGTAGGGTTACGCCAAGCAAGTTTGCTTTTCCATACTATCTCCACAATGGCCTTACGATCTGTATGAATAATCAATTCAGGGTTGATACTACAGCTTTTTTCACATAACTTCTCTCAGAGCTAAACTTACATAAACTTTCTCAGAGCTATTTCGACTCAATGTGAAAAATACTTTAGTTATTGCTCAAAAAACTACTTCTAGGTACTTAGCCCCCTTAGCTCTGTCAATGTTTGTTTTTTTTTTAGTAACAGCGATGAAAGTGGTTTCGGCTTCCATAATCATGAAGTAAATTTACCTACTTATATTAAAAAGACTCATTTAATAGAAGAAGACTTGCATACTTCAAGTTTGCAGTATGCTTATGTTACAGGTAAACATATAATTCATTTGCGTATAATAAATACAGGGTGTTTATTAATTGAATGCCGATACTTAAGGGTGTGAATCCTTGGGTCATTTTAAGAAGAAAACTTAATATCAACATATATCCTAAACCTCTTAATTTTTGAGCTACAGCGTGTTACAGTTTTAAGAAAAAATTTACTTATGTATAATAGTATGTTGCCAAACCATCAGAGACACCCCAGGAATTTTTGAAAATGTACGTCAGTCTATGCGAAGAAGAGTAGATGCTAGCATACGTGTGGGTGGAGGACACTTTCAACAACTACTGTAAATACATAATAAATACATTATGACACTTTACCCAGCCTACTAATTTTTATTTCATTTGCTTTAAGGGGGCATTTAATGAGCTTACCGTTTTTTCTATGTGTCTACAAAATGGCAACAAAATTTCAAAAGCAGTCTCAATGAACTTGGGGAAAAAACATTTTTTACATCAAACAATGCTCCTTAATGATTAATAGGTGTGTACAAAATGTCATAAAAATATCTGGAGTGATAAGAAAATTATAATAAAAAAGTAAATATTTTCTTAAAACTGTAACACCCTGTAGCTCAAAAATTAAGAGGTTTAGGACATATGTTGATATTAAGTTTTCTTCTTAAAATCACCCAAGGATCGGCATTCAATTAATAAACACCCTGTATAAGCTTTCAAATATAATTTTGTAAATCTAAACGAAAAGATCATTTCAAAGACTAAGTAAATCTTATTTTATACACCTATATCGGAATTAAAAGATTGTATCCATATGATTCCTCGAATAAATAGCTTTATACGATTTATTACTACAAGTACAGGCGTTTCAAAACGCATACATAAAGCACGTTCATTTGGTTACAAAATTGACAATCTGTCATATAATTAGATATTTCCTAATCCTGTCAGCAACCAATACAAGCGCCAAATATTGAAAATTACCTTCCGACAGCAATATACTTAACGGCACTTAATCCTCCGCTTAGGTGTTTCGGTGAGATATGAATTTTAATTTCGAAAATTTAAAGTTTAACATCATTAATAATTCGTGGAGTGTTCAGTAATTAAATTTAATTAAGCTTTATTGTAAACGTAGCACGGAATATTACCTACGATAAAACTTATATAAATTCCTGCAATGAGGTGTGAAATTTACAAGGTACAAGGGATTACGGAACGGTTAGTAATTATTAATTTTAATGCTAAGAAAGCTTAGTAGGCGTAATTGGGTAAAATTATTTGAAGGAGGCGAGAGAGGAATATTCATATTAGGGCCTAGGTATGGGCGGGTATAAGACTAAAAGCAAATATGAACAGGACGTGATAGTTTTACTAATAACTGTACTCCCATTAGTATATTTATGTTCTAAAACATTTTCAACATTTGGAGTTATCATAAGTGATTTTATATGGAATCATTACTTCTAGTTTTTCACGTAATATGGCTTACTTTTGATTTATTTATGATAGTTCACTAGTTAATAGCATAACAACGAAAATATATATTTGACTGCAGATAATTCTGAAAAATGTATGTAAATACTAGAACTGGACCAATGGAACCTTACTTTTACACCAATTTTATTATTCTGTAATTCTTTCTGATGAAAGAATTACAGAATAATAAAATTGGTCTAAAAGTAAGGTTCCTGTCTCTTCTAAAGTAAGCGAGATATGGTCAAACTAAGGCCAATTTCGACTATCTTATGCCTGATGTGCTATGAATAATACCAGTAGATCTATGAAAAATGATTTTTTTTTTGTTGAAAATAACAAGGCGTTTGCTGACTTCTACAGGAATTAGTTAATTCTATAAAATGTTTTTACTAATTATTTTACTACTACTTTTTATAATTTACTAATTACAAAATGTTTTTACTAATTATAGAATTGAAAGTAACATATTACTCACATTTATTTATAAGAAAATAACATATAAGGTGTTATTTCTTTGGTGCCTCAATTCACTTGACCACCTCGTAACTTTAAAATTATAATTCCTAATGCACAAAACATTAGTTTAATGTCTACGAATTTCAATCAAAACGTGCATTTCCTTGGCATAAAATGTGCTGAAATACACATTCACATAAACCGTTTTCTTATATGTCGATGTATTGCTTCCCCAAATATTTCACATAATACAAAAAAAATCTGTAAAACCGAGTGGTGTCCTAAAAAATCTAAACGAGGTAGTCAAGGGCGTACGTATAAAAAGTTATGGAATGATTAAGGGGATTTGGGCCCCAGAAAAATAATATCTTGTATAACATTTTCTTATACAGGGTTAGAACTATTTAAAGGGAGACTACAGGAATATCGGAAAATTTAACTGATAAAAATTTCATACTATGACTTAAGTTTAATTGAGATATCTTCTATGCAGTTACTCGTCTTCCCAGGATATGTATACCAGATTCATCTATAGATATTGGGCTTTTATTTGATATACGTCACTTTAGGTTTAAATTCTGTTTTCTCAATATACTGAGTGTTAACAAGTGTCGATGTCATGCATTCTTTTGAAAAATTTATTTTGTACTTGTGAATTAAATAAAAATTACCAATTTTATACTATGTGATATCCTTAATTGTTACTAATTTTATATTCAGAATCTTTATATTAACAATTTTATACTATTTTGTTGTTGCTATAATAATAGTTAATTTTTATATATGTTCCAAAGTTCGGTCAGGTAATTTTTCATTCGTGATTCTTTGTGTATATTTCCAATTCGTTACAATTTTTTTTTAAATCAATGAACAATTCAGATTTCTAGAAATGTTCTTGGTATGCTACTGAAATTGCAAAAAGATGTTTATATTAATATTGATCAACATATTCGCAATATACATTATCAAATATGATATACGTATGTTTCTAAGCTCCATCATATGTTAAGAACAGTCCTGTGCGACAATATGGAACGAATAAATTTAAATTTAGTGTAAAAATACTAAAATGAAAGTATAAAAGGGTTTGGTATAAGTACTTAAACGAACACCCTCTTACATGTTAAAAGCCCTGTAGGATTAAGAAAACTTTTAAATTTACTAGATAAAAGGTTGAACGAAAGAGAACACAGGAAAGCTTTTATGCCTCTTGTTAATATTTATATATTCGCCACTAACAATAAATATATTATAATACTATAAATAATTATATTTTTTGTGTTTTATTTTTTATTATAATTTAATTTTGTTTGTTCTGTGTAGTTTATTTAATAAACAATGTTAGGCGCCAATTTATAGGATTATAAAGATTGATTGAACATGTGAAATGTATTTAAATTATTTAAATTTTGAATTTTCCTATAGTATTCTTAAAAAATATTACAATAAATTATGTTCTATACTTACCAAGCTAGCTCTTTTTATATGTCACTTAATTTGATTTTGAATCTTTAAATCTAAATTTATTCATTATATATATTTTTTTAAAATTATTCTCAAACTATAATTTAATTATATTTAAAAAATTTAATAATTTTAATGACAACTAGACTACTAGTGTACTTTCTGCAAATTATATTATAAAATTTTTATAGAGCATGTTGATATCTCAGTAGTCGGTTCTAAAGCTTTTTGAAATTAATTATGAAGAAAATATTTAATATGTAATTAATTTTGTTTCTTTGCTTTTGTTAAAAAAAAAACAATAATAAAATAGTATTGTTTTAATTGAGTTTGAAATTCGTATATTATAATAACAGGTTATAAATTTATAAAATCCTTCCTAATTCCCTATCTAACCTGAGCTAAATTATTGCTAATTACTTATTCTATAAACTTATAGTTTCTTGTTACCTATACTACACTTTTGTTGTCCTTTTGTCTATGTTTTCCTCACTAGTAATGTCCTTCCTGTAATCTCTCTCCTGTCTCTTCTCCTTCCTTTCTTTCACTCGAACTCTCCTCTATTTTGTCTTGTCCTCCTTCTGTTTCCTACTACACTCCGTTGACTGCCACTGTCTGAATCACCTCCCTGGCTCGTACTGCTCCTTTCCTTTTCTAAATGGCTACGACAATTCAAAATGATGTTTTACTAACCTGACAGTATTATGATTATATTGAGTTATCTGTCAATTTAGACTTCACCCTAATTTCCTTTCTGCCAAATAACTTCTTTCCTATTTCCTGACTCTCACTGTTCTCTTCTTTCTTTATTGTTTTTTAAATGTCCCACAATAACTTTGTGCTTGATTACTTTTCTTTAATACTCTTCTTCTCCTCAACACTTGTTTTTTTCTTGGTAGTTCATATGATTTTCTTTTAATCTTCTATATTTTATTTCACTTCTTATTTTAAACTTCTTTTAATTGCTATGATTTGTATATCTTCTAATTCCTCTTTTTACTTCTTGATTCTCCTGACTATTTATTTCTGTCTCCTTGATCACCACTTTTTTTCTATCATTTTCTTTTTCACCGCACTCATATCTAATTACAATGTTTATTCATATCGTTTTCAGTCTCATCCGATCAGATTATTTTATAATTTATACATTTTTAATTTACCATTTTTAATACCATTTTATTCTTTTTTTAACTACATTACATTATTTTGTGGACACTTTTGATTCCTTTATACTGAGATTTCATTCTAATTTTCATATCATTATACACTGTCATTTTTCATCCCGCTGTCACCCAAATTATTCTTACTATTTTGTCACCATATATCTAACATGTCATTACTTGTTGTATTTCAACTTAACTTCTATTAGATTTTATAATTAAAACTCTTAATTCAATTTCTACCTGTTACAATATATATATTATTTATACAAAGACAATTGAATTTTTCAAACAGAAGTTATAATTAGTTACCGTTATAGTAATGTAGAAAAAATACAATGATTCCTTTGCATGCGATCGGAGAGACAAAAAAAACGTTTGCTATTTCTTTTTATATTTTTTGCAAAGAATTTGGTTAAAATAGTGAACTTGGCCATGTTTTGATTTTCCATTATTTTGTGTAAAAAAAGATACAAATATTTCAGCTCGAATTACCTTGTGAGATGACGCAATTTCGAAGAATTCGCGCGTTATATCGTTGCTTGCTGGAACGAAATATACATTGTCAAATTTGCGATTAGATTGATATAAACAAATACAGCTTTACAATTATTAAAATAAAGTATAGTGTAAAACACTGTAATCCAGTTTAAATTGATAATTTATCTACTACACACTACTATTGGCTGTTGTTGGTACTGGCAATTTAGCAACCTAATAAGACATCACGGAATTGTCAATATAAATATAATGAAACCACGTTTTACAGTAAATTGAACTTTATGGTTTCGGTAAAAAAAACATGCAATTTTTAGTGGAATCAACGAATGTCCTTAATTTTTTATCTATCAATTATCGCTGTTCCATTTTAATATTATTTTGAGAAATTCCCATGAAATATGAGAAATACTCGTATACAGGGTGTCCGCAAATTTTACAGACAATGTTTGACGACGTTAAATAAATGCGATCTACGAAAAAAAAGTTTTTGGTCTTTGAGTTTCAGACCTTCAAAGTTGTCAAAAATAAATCTAATTTAATTAATAACTTCATAACCCTTTTACCGATCGCGTAAAAATTTGGCACATTTATTTGGACTATTATGGCGTATTATTTTTTAAAATTATAGTCAAATCGATATACTGGGTGATAATTTTTTCCGGTTACCTCCTCCTTTTAGCCGTCAAAACTTTTACAGTGGTCGTATTATTTTAAAACGGGCAGCAACAGTGAAAAGGGCGTTCTATTAAAAAAATATATTGTCTCTTGAGAAAATCGGCTACAGTTTCAGTTCAAATGAATACAGAACTATACAGCAGGAAAATTAGCGAAAATAAAAGAGAAACTCGAAAAAAGTCCTATCATCACACTTTAAAAGTGTGCCAAAAGTGGGCGCTGTAGGTGCAATAGTTTTCTCACAATTCAATTTGTTTATAACGGAGACACTAAAAGTTATGAACTAAGCCTCTGTACAGGCGTTAATTTTCAACCAAACAGGATTTTGAAACCTATTAAAAAATATCACCGTTTTTTTACATTACATTCTCAAATTGTGCATTAAGAAACCGTGCGTTTTCGCTTATAAACAATTTGAATAAAACTGTTGCTGTTTATGCTACCTCACCGAAAATAGATGCAATGGATAGCTGGCAAAACATACAAATTTAAAAACAAAAAGTACCCTCTACTACCAACAGTAGCCAAGATAAGAATTTTTTAAAAAGAATCGTAGTGCAATTGTTTATAAACATTAAGACTTGAATTTTTCGCAAAATAAAGTTTACGACGTAAACTACGATTTCCCGTGAATTGTATTGAAAAATGTGGAAAATTAACGATTCACGAGCCTTTTAAAGAGAAGGTGCTTGCTAAGTAAAATGTCCGGCGTGGTGGTGGGGGAAGCTTGTCCAAGCGAGTCACGCGCGCGAGTTTTAAAGTTTAAATTGATGCGCGCTGTAAATTTTGCAATATCTCGGCATCTATTCATCGTAGAAATTTTGTTTTTTTTTTACTGGGGTAGCTCGACGAAAAAATAACAATGGGCATATTTACGATTTCGTACAATAGCCCTGAACTCCAGAAAAAATGCATTTTTTATACTTAATTTTTTTTTTATTTAAAAATATGTCACAAAAATTATTGTTAAACGAAATATTAATTAAAATATCAATATCGGAATTTTTTACTATTATTAAATAAATGAATGAAGCTATCGTTCATTTAAAAAGTTATTTTTCATAAAAATAGAAAAAAATTTAAATTTT
>NW_019416335.1:227631-313896 GCF_000390285.2 Anoplophora glabripennis | reverse complement strand
ATTATATAATAAAATTTTTATAGAGCATGTTGATATCTCAGTAGTCGGTTCTAAAGCTTTTTGAAATTAATTATGAAGAAAATGTTTAATATGTAATTAATTTTGTTTCTTTGCTTTTGTTAAAAAAAATAAAATAGTTTTGTTTTAATTCAGTTTGAAATTCCTATATTATAATAATAACAGGTTATAAATTTATAAAATCCTTCCTAATTCCCTATCTAACCTGATATAACTGATTGCTAATTACTTATTCTATCAACTTATAGTTTCTTGTTACCTATACTACACTTTTGTTGTCCTTTTGTCTATGTTTTCCTCACTAGTAATGTCCTTCTTGTAACCTCTCTCCTCTCTCTTCCCCTTCCTTTCTTTCACTCGAACTCTCCTCTATTTTGTCTTTTCCTCCTTCTGTTTCCTACTCCACTCCGTTGACTGTCACCGTCTGAATCACCTCTCTGGCTCGTACTGCTCTTTTCATTTTCTAAATGTCTACGACAATTCAAAATAATGTTTTACTAACCTGACAGTATTATGATTATATTGAGTTATCTATCAGTTTAGACTTCACCCTAATTTCCTTTCTGCTAAATAACTTCTTCTTTCCTATTTCCTGACTCTCACTGTTCTCTTCTTTCTTTATTGTTTTTAAATGTCCCACAATAACTTTATGCTTGATTACTTTCCTTTAATACTCTTCTTCTCCTCAACACTTGTTTTTTTCTTGGTAGTCCATATGATTTTCTTTTAATCTTCTGTATTTTATTGCACTTCTTAATTTAAACTTCTTATATTCTCCATTATAAACAAATTGAATTGTGCGAACACTATTGCACATGACAAAACCCTCAACCTGTCATAGGTTTATAAAACTTAAACAATAAATGCGATAGTTATAAACTAATTAAAAAATGGGCACTTCTCTTGTTTTTCTTTGCAATAACTTTCTTGTTATTGCAAATCGATTTTAATTTAACAAGTCTCATTTTGTAGATAATTTTGCTCCCCCCTACAAGCTGTCTGTGAGTCACTTTTCGCTAGAATTGATGGTTTTTCCAGCAAAGTGAAAAACTGTTTTCCTCACTTATTTGTTTAAATAGAAAAGTTAGCTAATAAAAGTTTTTGAGTCACGAGATGAGAGATGTTTTGTATTATATTCCTTTTGACAATTTTACAATAATCTCGCGGATAGGACTTTTTTCGAGTGAAAATTTTATTTGTTTGGCCTACTATAATTTCGTTCATAAGGGAGGAACAAATAGGAAGAATAAGCACGATTATAAAATTCCATGTTCTCGATAGTAATTTTTTGAGTTGTATCAGTATTCCATTCGGCTTGCGATATAATTTCTGTGGTACATTTTCTGAATAGTAGCATAAGCTCTCGAACGCCAGCTAAATAGAACCCTCCAATCCGGTGTTCGTTGCATATGTTATATCGCCAAAGCGAAACGCCGGATTAACATTACACAATGGATTTGTTATTCCGTATTTATATAAGCAGAGCTGTCGCTTTTCATGCGGTAATTAAAATGGATGAAAAACGGAGCGTATTCCTGAGCGTTGACCGCCGGTGCATGCACTTTTCAGCAGCAGGCGTCGGCTGTCACTGCCATCCCCTGCGACCGCCAATATCACTGTGACAATGACAAAACATCGCCCAGGGTGTTCGAGCCGGTCATCCCCAAACAACGGGACACGCCTGGAGCAAACCTACGGAGCTACCCACTCGGTTTCCGACTCTCCAAAGTCAGTTACGTCACGTGTCATAAAATCGCGGATCCGGAAGGTCCGCCGGACGGCAAATGCCATCTCGAGGAACTCGCTTTTTCCTACAATTCAATTTAAATGGGAAAACTATTTACAGTTATAAAGTTTCTATAGTTTCGTAAGTATCAAGAGAGGAAAATAAAAAATATAGTTGTATCCATTATGAGTTTTTAACATTATTCTAAGTTCTTTTTGAACTTTTGCTTAACGTTTACAGTAAAAGAACATTTAAAGAAAACTTCGAACTTGTATACTAAGCTTGTTAGGTTTTAGTTTGCATTTCCTGTCATATTTTGTTCTTGTAATATGCTTCAGCTCCTTATTCATTTTTTTATGTAACAAATACGTAAAACGATGGAATAATTATACAGGGTGTTTCAGAAAAACCTCCCATAAATTAAGGGGGTGATAGTACGACAAAAGGTAACAATTTTTTGTCTTATGAACTATATGTCTATCTCCTCTTGTTTTCGAGATACAGAGCAACAAAATAAATAGAATCTACGAAAATTTCCAAACGGTGAGAAATATTTCTATGAAATTTGGTATTCCGGGGTTTCTAAGGACGCCAAATACGCTGGCCTAATTATTTTTTTTATATATAATTCATAGAGGGCACTAGTTATGCAACATTCGAATTTTTTTAAAGTAAAGTTTTTACCATTCGGGCTCCAATTTCCAATGTACAATTTTATTTTCTAAAAATAATGTATTCTTGTTAGAACTTCTTAATGTGGACGGTTTTCGAGAAAATAGGCTTTTACTTAAGGAGGTATATCAGGGTCCGAGGGAAGTGAGGATCGCAGGGGGGCCCTATGCTTTTCTTATGGGATTAAAACCCGCTGCCAACTTGAAAAAATTAAATTCTATTGGAATTATTTGCGATAAACTTTATCTATATAGCAAAGAAATCTACTCAATATGCACATAACATACATATTGAAAATTAACAACATAAAATTATAATATTTAAGTAGTTTTAAATTATATTTAATGGACGCATAAACATTGTGTAGATGTGGCAACAATGTTAATAATCGAGTGCAGTTGTACACACTGCGAACTTACAGACCTTGGACATCGGAGATATTGCACGTTAAATTCTAGTAAATATGCGTACACGTTCAAAAATATATTGTGTATATCGTATTATCCTGGCGAAGATTTGTATCCTTTATTTAAAATACGTAAATCATGTGAACTGGTAAAACAACGAGAAAATAATTATGATAATTTAGTTCTAAAGAAATGAAATGATACTCGCCCCCATTTCTCATCCAAGTCAAAGAAAATGTTTGATGCAATTTTGAAGGTTCTGTGATAGAAATTACATCATTACTCACTGTTCGTGTTTTTCAGCTTTATTTTAGTAATGTTACAAAAGTTTTGCAACTATAACTAATTTTTTAGATATAAAGTTTGCTGAGAAATATTTATGTTACTTTGTTATTCCGTACAAATGCTTTTATCTCAAGTATTACTAATTATATTGATCAAGTAAAGAAAACTTTATGTAACCCTAAATATTGCTGGGTAATGCTTACGATGTTTTTATAAATCATTAAATATATTACAAGCATTTATCAACTGTATTTTTTATTCCAATAAATATATCACAGCTTCCTAGTCTTTTTAAATTAATCTAGTTTTTAAAAATATTACAAAAAAATAATCTGTTGTGGATAATTTATTGTTGATAACAGTGTACATGGGATTTAGGAAAAATTTATATGTTTGAAATCAATTTCATTTTTATCAAGTCTTTCAAATGTATTCCCTCCTTGCTGTCAGCTGATTGCGACGTTGCCGCATTAATCCTCAAGTCAGACAGAAATACAATTATTGGTTTCTGTTTCTAATTAATACAGCTGTACTATGTTCAAAACTTACTTTTGCATCAAAAATAAGATAATGTGTACTATATGTATATGAAAGTTTTATTTCACAAGTTCTACATTTTTTTCTTAGTTATGGGCAAAAAAAGAGCCGCACCGTCCATCTTCTCCATATAAACCTATGGTTAAAATGAACAACTTTCAACAACAATATCTCAAAATCTAGATTCAAAAAAAATTTCAAAAAAATATGACGCACACAGGGAGCACTGGGTAATAGATATAAAAATTTCAAGTACATCTGTGCATTTGAGTAAACCCGATACACCTCCTTAAACTCTTACAATATTACGGTGTAGAAAATAAGTGACTTCTCTCAAAGTAGGCTTATATCAAAACTTATTGATGGATGTTTCATAAACAATGCATACATTCTTAGTAATATTTTAAACTCTAATTAACTTTATATCAAAATTTTAGTGACTGTAATTAGCCATTACTATCTACAGTCACTAACAATCACTAAAATTTTGATATAAAGTTAATTAGGGTTTAACATTTTACTTAGAATGTATGCGTTGTTTATGGAGACATCCATCAATAAATTTTGACATAAACCTACTTTGAGAAAGGTCACTTATTTTATACACCGTAATACTGTAGAAGTTCCATTGAAAACCTTCTTTCTCGAAAACCGTCCACATTAGGAAGTTCTAACAAGAGTACA
Source organism: Anoplophora glabripennis (assembly GCF_000390285.2). Taxonomy (NCBI): domain Eukaryota; kingdom Metazoa; phylum Arthropoda; class Insecta; order Coleoptera; family Cerambycidae; genus Anoplophora; species Anoplophora glabripennis. The sequence goes on along the minus strand of NW_019416335.1, from coordinate 309,567 downwards.
TTATTTTTGGAAAATAAAATTGTACATTGGAAATTGGGGCCCGAATGGTAAAAAACTTTACCTTAAAAAAATTAGAACTTGAAACCCCGGAATACCAAATTTCATAAAAATATTTCACGACGTTTGGAAATTTTCGTAAAAATTCTATTTAAAAAATTTTATTTTGTCGCTATGTATCTCGAAAACAAGAGAATATAGACATATAATTCATAAGATCACGTACTATCACCCCCTGCATTTACTAGAGGTCTTTCTGAAACACCCTGTATATACGAGACCCAAATATATCTTACAATTAAATGTTTTCTTCCACAAACTGCTGAACTGGATCTGCGCCCTCTGTTGCAATTTATTTTAGTCTTTGCCCATGAAAACAACACACAAAAAATAAGTCTCGTTCAAATTCAATGAACTAGGTAGTTATTAAATTTAAATAAGTTCATTTCCTTGTAACTAGTTTAATGCTGGTAACTGTTGAAGACACATTAATATTAAAATAAACATGTGCNATGTACATGGGATTTAGGAAAAATGTATATGTTTGAAATCAATTTCGTTATTATCAAGTCTTTCATGTATTCCCTCCTTGCTGTCAGCTGATTGCGACGTTGCCACATTAATCCTCAAGTCAGACAGAAATGCAATTATAGGTTTCTGTTTCTAATTAATACAGCTGTACTATGTTCAAAACTTACATTAGTTTTACATAAAAAATAAGATAATACTGTGTACTATCTATGGAAAACTTTTGTTTCACAATTTCTACATTTTTTTCTCAGTTATGGGCAAAAAAAGAGCCGCACTGTCCATCTTCGCCATATAAACCTATGTTAAAATGAACAACTTTCAACAACAATATCTCAAAATCTAGATTCAAAAAAAATTTCAAAAAAATATGACGCACAGAAAGAGCACTGGGTAATACGCTATAAAAATTTCAAGTACATCTGTGCATTTGAGTAAACCCGGTATACTTCCTTAAACTCTTACAATATTACGGTGTAGAAAATAAGTGACTTTTCTCAAAGTAGGCTTATATCAAAACTTATTGATGGATGTCTCATAAACAACACATACATTCTTAGTAATATTTTAAACTCTAATTAACTTTATATCAAAATTTTAGTGACTATAACTATTCATTACTATCTACAGTCACTAACAATCACTAAAATTTTGATATAAAGTTAATTAGAGTTTACTAAATTAATTACTTAGAATGTATGCGTTGTTTATGGAGACATCCATCAATAAATTTTGACATAAGCCTACTTTGAGAAAAGTCACTTATTTTATACACCGTAATACTGTAGGAGTTCCATTGAAAACCTTCTTTCTCGAAAACCGTCCACATTAGGAAGTTTTAACAAGAGTACATTACTTTTGGATAATAAAATTGTACGTTGGAAATTAGAGCCCGAATGGTAAAAAACTTAACCTTAAAAAAATTACAATTTAAAATGTAATAGGAATGTAGCATAACTAGCACCTTCTGAAATATCCAGAAAATAATTAGACCAGCGTATTTGGCATCCTTAAAAACCCCGGAATACCAAATTTCATAAATATATTTCACGTCGTTTGGAAATTTTCGTAAAAATTCTATTTAAAAACATTTATTTTGTCGCTTTGTATCTCGAAAACAAGAGAAGATAGACATATAATTCATAAGATCACGCCACCCCCTGAATTTACGGGAGGTCTTTCTCAAACACCTTGTATATACGAGACCCAAATATATCTTACAATTAAATGTTTTTTTCCACAAATTACTGAACTGGCCCTGCGCCCTCCCTTGCAATTTATTTTAGTTTTTGCCCATGAAAACAACACACAAAAAATAAGTCGTCCCGTTAAAATTCAATCAACTAGGTAGTTATTAAATTTAAATAAGTTCATTTCCTTGTAACTAGTTTAATGCTGGTAACTGTTGAAGACACATTAATATTAAAATAAACATGTGCTTATATATTTCAGTCCATTTGTAACAGTAATACCTTAATTCATAAAGTTTATTATTTTGAACTACTTTCAAACTTACAATAATTTAAATATAAAAATTATAAAAAATTATGTATTATTTATTCTATATAGATAATATACAATTAAGTTATTTAACTTATCTTAGAAATAAGCAGAAAAGTCCAATTTCTCACAATCCTTATTTGTTAAAAAGCAATAGAGTACCGGTTTCCAGGTCAAATTTTTCACCTCATCCTCAGGTCCTACAAGGCTACAATATAATATAATTTTTAAATTAGTAAAGTCAAATTATAATTATTAATTTTTTAACCTATACAATAATTTTTACAAATTTATAAACTATTTGATTTTGAAAATATTTCTTAAGTTTTTACTTTTTTAAAAACTGTTAAACATAATAAAAATAAAAAATATAAAATATTTTTCTTACTTACAAGTAATAATTTCAAAATCAAATAGTTTATAAATTTGTAAAAATTAATAATAATTATTGTATACCTAGGTTAAAAAGTTAAAACATAATTTGTTTCTACAAAATTTAAAATTAAACATAATTTGACTACTAATTAAAAATTATATTATATTGTAGCCTTGTGGGACCTGAGGAAAAGGTGAAAAATTTGACCTCGAAACCAGTAGTCTATTGTTTTTTAAAAAAATAAAAGGATTGTGAGATATTGGACTTTTCTTTTTATTTCTAAAATAAGTTATAATGGAAAACTCGCATTTATCAATTTTGAACTTGAATAATTTATAACTTATTTTAGAAATAAGAAAAAATGTCTCACAATTCTTTCATTTTTAAAAAGACTACCGGTTTCGAGATCAAATTCCTCACCTCATCTTCAGGGCTACAAGGCTACAATATAATATAATTTTTTATTTAAAACATTAGTAGTCAGATTATGTTTTAATTTATTAAAACCTCTATACAATAATTATTAATTTTTACAAATATAAACTATTTGATTTTTGAGTAATTTCTTAAGTTATGCCTATCTTAAAAATGTTAAAGTTAAACATAATAAATGTAAAATTCAAAATAAAACTTTTTTTACATAATTACATATCACAATTACAGGAATCTATTCAACCATTTTAATATCCAAAACATATTAAGATTTTGACAAATTATATAAAAATTTCACTTTTTTTAAAAAACAAATATTAAACATCAAATACAAACAGCGTTACAAACAGGTTGTTATTAAATCTAACTTTTCAGAACAAATGAGTGAAGCTCTTCTTATTTCATCTTTTTATAATTTTTTTTATAATGTTTTTAAAATTCAGTCCCAGTACCTAGTCAACTAACAATGAGAAGCTCAAGAAGAAAACTGCAAATTAAAATAAAATACCAAAAAAACTGTAACATTTTTAATTTTCAATTATTTGTTTAGTTTTTTAGTGGTACACTTTTTTTAGGTTAAGAATTAACATAAACTATTACAAACTATCATCAAGTGAAAAGAGCAGATAAAACTAGCAAGTAATCCAAACCCACTACAGTATTTATTGTTCTAAAATTATTATTTTTAATAGAATTTTGGATTTCAAGTACCTTTAAATTATTTAAGGAATTTCCTTTATTATCAGTGAAATGTAGAATTTTGAAACTCGTATTTGGGGAAAAATTATGGTTAAATTCTAGTAACCATAGAAACATAGGAACAACTTTGAACAATTTTTGTAGAGCATATCGTCTGTTCGTAAGTAATGCGATTATCGTTTAATTTTTGTGTCACTTTTAAACGAAATTTGAATAAATTTCAGCATTTTCGAACGCAAAATTTAAACCGTCAAAACCGCCATCAGCGCTTTCGCACTGCTAGGCGCAACAACTTCGATATCAAACGTACAGCTGGCTGCCGTACCAGGCACGGCTTTAAATTTGTTTAAACCATGTGACATTTTTTTTTCAATTTGAAACATATCTGTATTGTTTTACACCAGGGCCTAATAAAACTTGCTCATCACCCTTTTCATGGCACGCACTTATTTCAAAAACACCCTGTATTTAACCTACTTCGAGTGTGTGCTCTAGATATGTTGTTTAATGTAACTAGGTATATACCTACATACTATATAGTATGTAATAATTTATCGACCAATTAAGGATTACAGTCGCACGCCACTGTCTAGGTAAAAGCAGATATCTCTTGATGTCTTCATCATGATAGATGGGATATTAAAAATTCTCACCTGAGCCGAACAATCTAATAACCTATTAAGATTACTCCCTTTGTGTCGGATAATCTGATCAAATCGGCATCTCGGGTTTCGGGGAAAGATGGATAGGCTTTACGTTTATAAACCCACGGAACCATAACACATCATGTCAATTCACGGCATTGAAGAAGCGTCAATCGGTCAGCATGGGTGCCAGCCGTCTTCTCCGAGATCACGCTAGGATGATCGAATCAAATTTTTATCGGCATAATTGAACGGAATTTGTTACAATCTCACTTCACTTTATAAATGTTCGTAATTAGGAGAAATTAATATATTAATTATTATTAATATNTCATAAAGTTTATTATTTCAAACTACTTTCAAACTTATAATAACTTAAATATAAATAATATATAATAATTTATGTATTATTTATTCTACATAGATAATATACAGTAAAGTTATTTAACTTATTTTAGACATAAGAAGAAAAGTCCAATATCTCACAATCCTTTTATTTTTTTATAAACAATAGACTACCGGTTTCGATGATAAATTTTTCACCTCATCCTCAGGTCCTACAAGGCTACAAAATAATATAATTTTCTAAATTAGTAAAGTCAAATTATGTTTAATTTTTTAACCTATACAATAATTATTAATTTTTACAAATTTATAAACTATTTGATTTTTGAGTAAGTTAAGGTTAAGATATGCCTTCCTTAAAAATGTTAAACATAATAAATGTAAAATACAAAATAAAACTTTTTTACATAATTACATATCACACTTACAGGAAACTATTCAACCATTTTAATATCCAAAACATATTAAGATTTTGTCAAATAAGATAAAATTCCACTTTTTTTTTAAACAAGTTTTAAAGATCAAATATAAACAACATTACAAACAGGTTGCTATTAAATCTGACTTTTCAGAACAAATGAGTGAAGCCCTTATTTTTATTAATTTTTTTTCAATGTCATTTAAATTCAGAACTAGCTCCATCTATCTTATACCTAGCCAACTAACAATGAGAAGCTCAAGAAGAAAACTGTAAATTAAAATAAAATGCCAATAAAAACTGTAATATTTTTAATTTTCAATTATTAGTGCCACAGTTTTTTAGTGGTACTTTTTTTAGGTTAAGGATTAACATAAACTATTACAAACTATCATCAAGTGAAAAGAACAGAGAAAACTGGCAATTAATCCAAACCCACTACAGTATTTATTTTTCTAAAATTATTATTTTTAATAGATTTTTTGAATTTCAATTAACTCTAAATTATTTAAGAAATTTCCTTTATTATCAGTGAAATGTAGAAATGGTTAAATTCTAGTAACCACAGAAACATAGATATAGGAACAATTTTTGTAGAGCGTATCGTCTATTCGTAAGTAATGCGTTTATCGTTTAATTTTTGTGTCACTTTTAAACGAAATTTGAATAAATTTCAGCATTTTCGAACGCAAAATTTAAACCTTAAAAACCGCCATCAGCGCTTTCGCACTGCTACGCGCAACAACTTCGATATCAAACGTACAGCTGGCTGCCGTACCAGGGACGGCTTTAAATTTGCTAAACCATGTGAATTTTTTTTTCAATTTGAAACATATCTGTATTGTTTTACACCAGGGCCTAATAAAACTTGCTCATCACTCTTTTCATGGCACGCACTTATTTCAAAAACACCCTGTATTTAACCTACTTCGAGTGTGTGCTCTAGATATGTTGTTTAATGTAACTAGGTATATACCTACATACTATATAGTATGTAATAATTTATCGACCAATTAAGGATTACAGTCGCACGCCACTGTCTAGGTAAAAGCAGATATCTCTTGATGTCTTCATCATGATAGATGGGATATTAAAAATTCTCACCTGAGCCGAACAATCTAATAACCTATTAAGATTACTCCCTTTGTGTCGGATAATCTGATCAAATCGGCATCTCGGGTTTCGGGGAAAGATGGATAGGCTTTACGTTTATAAACCCACGGAACCATAACACATCATGTCAATTCACGGCATTGAAGAAGCGTCAATCGGTCAGCATGGGTGCCAGCCGTCTTCTCCGAGATCACGCTAGGATGATCGAATCAAATTTTTATCGGCATAATTGAACGGAATTTGTTACAATCTCACTTCACTTTATAAATGTTCGTAATTAGGAGAAATTAATATATTAATTATTATTAATATATTAGGTATTCAGTACTAAAGATAAAATTAACTAAGTACTTCAATTTCTGAGTAGGAAACACCCTCTAACTAACAACATTGCTCTATAATTTAGAATCATAGAACAATTTATTTGTTACTGTTTTGCAAGAGCTATTTTATTTTATTAAAATCGCCAAAGTGGTTATTTAGTTCTCGCAACTAAACTGTCTTATAAATAAATCCAAGTAATGATCATAAAGCAAAATTATTATAAAACATTTTATAGAATTTGGTTTTCGTTGTCTTATAAATATTTATTCAACATTATTATAAGATGTTTTAGCTCGCGAAAGAAATAATTGTAACAACTTTATAGTAACGACTTCCGTCGTTATTTTATTTTATTTATTAATTTATTTTTAATACTACATTATTGTAGAGCATATTGTATTCCGCTGCAGCTTCTAAATAGTTCATATAAAATCGAAGAAAATATAAATATAAACAATTTTTTGACAGTCAAAAAATTTGTTCTTAGACAATATATTTTTTATAAAACATAGGATAGGTAGGCTTATGCCTCATAATAGCTTTGCGAAAACACGTTGTACTTTGTGCTCTACCTTCCTGAAAGCAAAGCCAAATTGGAGTACATATTATTACGAGGGCTAGTCCTTACAACTTAGCAGTTGGTACGATGGGTGCATAATATAATAAGATACAAAAGAACAAAAAAATGCTGTTTAACAATGTGTACATTTTAAAACTTTTATATATCCGTACTGACCATTCAATTTTTAAAACGATACTGATGGTAGTTGATTAGATGAAAATTGATTAATGAAAATTAACTATTAACTGTATGATTAATTATACAGGGTATTTGTAAATAAGTGCGAAATATTTTAGGGGGTCGTTGCCGAAGTTATTTTGTGAAAGAAAGTTCATATTAACGTAGGTCGAAATATGCTTCATTTCCGAGATACAGAGTGTTTATATTTTAATATTTTATTTATTTTTATTAATTATGTCCAAGAATTTTAAAGATATTGACTCGAAATTTGATGGTTGTATTTTATTTAGAAATATTGACAGCAACCTACTAGATAATGTATCAATAGAAATTAAAAATACACAGGTTGCAGTAAAATATGTTTTATTTTTTTCCTCAAAAAACGGTGCATCCTACGAACAAAAATGAAATGACCAATTTCATTCAGAATTGATGCCGGATTTCTAGAAAAATATCAAAACGGGAAAAGTCAATGGCAAGTTTGTAGTATTCGCGCAGGAACGCCTCTGGTGCAAATAAAAATATTCCCCCAAAAAATGAACATTTATCCCTCCAAACCGTTTTTCAAATTTCGAGTGAATATCTTTAAAACTGAAATAATTAACAAAAATACATAAAAAAATTAAAATTTAAACAATCTGTATCTCGGAAAAGAAGCATATTTCGACCTACATTTATATGAACTATTTTTCACAAAATAACTTCAGCAACTATCCCCTAAAATAGTTTGCACTTATTTACAAACACCCTGTATATTGTGTATAATTTACTACTTCTGAATTTGTTCGGTAATAATTCTATTTGTTCATAGTCATGAATCTAATTGACGCCATATGTATAATAACATATAAACTTGTTGCAAGTATTTGAATGGTTTCTAGCAAATATAACATTAATTTTCACAAAATTTACTTTTTGAGTTATTGTCAAACTAAAATTTATTTTTTTCTCAAAATGTACAGTTTTTTTACACAATTAAGTCAGAGGATTACATTACACATTTTTGATTATAAATTATCCTGTTTCAAGAAAATCAGTTTTAACGCTCACCTCTAATTTTTTTTTTTGACATATGTTCTTTTTGCTAGAAACTCTTCATTTGTATAGCAGCTATTTTGGAATTTGAAATAAAAGTAACTGTGAATAACCGCCTTTGCAGCAAAATATTATTTTGAAATACGTTTTGTGGGAATGCACATATACCAGACAAATTTTCTACGCAGACCAAAGTCTTAAATAGATTTTATGTCATTGTACTAAACATCAGACTTTATCTTATGTCAAAATATAATTTACATATGTAATATACAGAAACACGTTCTAGCACATAATATAATATTCTATTGTTGCTTTATACAGGGTGATCCAATTTTTATGATTAGGACTTAACCATCGATAGATTTCGTCAAAACAATGTCACTTTGGAGTATACACTTTTTAATTTAATTAATTTTTCTTCAAAAGGTTTCCTTTTAGAGATATAAGCTCTTGAAAAAACTTTTTTTTTGGTTTATTTTTTCTAAAGTTATGAGAGCCTTTTGTTTTATATTTAGTATTAAGTGTACGAGTGAAAATCTCTATCGATTTTACAAATTATTGTGAGAATAGATTATTCATAGGCGTGCGTAAGGGCATCTGATAACCCCTATTTTTAAATATAATTTCTACGTCATGCGATTTTTTTAGTACTATCCACGTCGTTGGATCTGACGTATTTTGGAAATGAATCATGCAGAACCTGGTACCGGTCCCATTGCTTTGACGCACGATCGCCAGATCTAAATCCCATTGATTATTTCGTTTGGGGACTTAAGAAAGTCTGTACTCTTGAAATGTTAAGGAGAAGAATTGAAAATAATTGTGAAAGTTCAAACTGATGTGAGAAATCCATTGACGTTTGGAGGACAATGTTTCGAATATTTTTTTGTGATACTTTTTCCTTTGTTCTCTATTGTTAATTGTTACTTCTGTTTGTTTCTCAATATTAAATATTTGATTTTGTATTACTTTGTTTGAATACCCATTTTTCTCAAATCCCAAGCAATTCATTTAAAAATGGTACAAGTCCTTTTTGCTGTTGAATAAACCGCAAAAAAAAATATATTCATTTTGAAAAATTTCCAGTGGCGTACAAATTATATTAAAAATAGGACGCGTATGATAGATCTATTTTCACAATAATTTTTAAAGCCGATAGAGCTTTTCATTCGTACAGTTCATACTAAATATAAAACAAATGGCTTTCATAGTTTAAGAAAAAATAAATAAAAACCAAAAAAAATGTTATTCAAGAACTTATATCTCTAAAAGGAAGCTTTTGAAAGAAAAAGTGTATACTTCAAAATGACATTATTTGGACGAGATCTATCGATGGTTAAAGTCCTATTCGTAAAAAGTGATTCACCCTGCATAACAAAAATGTTGCAATGAAGATAATAACACGATGTTTATAAATATCGTCCTAATTTTTACAATTTTTTATAAATATTTTATAACATTCGTCACAGCCATAAATTGAAGAACTACATTGTTTTATACATTGTGGTCATTTCGCGTTTATGAGCGTCTTACAAACGTTTTTTTTTTTTATCAATAACAGTGATTTATATAAAATGTTTTATAAACAAGTTTTCAGCTTCTATAAGCACAAAATTGCTAGATAGATCTGTCATGTACTTGCACTAAATGACATGTCCTATGTAACGTAAGTTTTCATAAATGATTACGAGTCATGTGACCAGTAATTTTTTTTGCAACAGTAAATTTATTTCCTTCATGCTGGCAATTACTTAATTAAATTGCGGAAAAATTAAAAAATATTAAAACAATACGATCAAGATTACGTTGAAGCACAACATTTTGTCTAGTGATTCGGTAATTTTTCACGGGATTGAATAATATTTTGAAGCTGTTTTGCATTTATAATTAAGAAATATTAATTTGGAACATAACACATGCCCCTTTCTCTAAGTAAATCATATACTTGTAGAAATACGTTGGCTTTTTTGTACGTTTGAACTCGATCATATTTTTTAATATGATGAATTTTCTTGCATAAATTAAAAATAAAATAGTTTCCCTCTTTTCAACTCCATCTTTGAACACATTGTATAATTCCTATAATGGTATTTTTTATGTACTTGATTAACTAACATTCTAGTTGGCATTCCAGTGCCATATTTATCCAAACACTATCCGACCCCCGCAAATGCCGTTACCAATGTTATTACATAATTTATACTTGTCTTAATTTGTCCCTTTGAAGTTTGCCTTGCAACCGCAGACTCAAGGGTATCAACAAGAGATGCTCATAAATGATCTTGCGCCCAGCTAACCGCATATCCCCTCGCATATTCCGCCTCATGCGTCATTCCACTTTTAACAGTTGCAGAGATTGTACCGTATTTATGGTTCATAAAACTGGCCTTAAATATATCAACACAGTCGGATGAAGCTTTCCTACGTATGTATTTATTTTTCTGTAGAAACGCTTTGTACACTTGTACGGGTTTGTACTAGGTCGCAATTAACACTAAAAATTATTGTTTTGAGATTGTAAAATGCATTTTTTTTTACTTGGTTGTAAAATGATCATGGTAGTTATTTGTTTTATTAAGTAGCAGAATATAAGATTAACAGCCGTAACCGCTATTTCCAACTAAACCTTGGCAATCAATGTACAGTCCGTATGACATTTGTTGAGATAGAATTCCAAGAAGACCCCTGCGCCACTTTCTTGGTATTAACCGCATTCAACACCCGAGGCAGCAGGACATTGTCGGAAATTTTCAAGGCACGCAAGAAAGTGCCTGTAGAAAATTAAACAAAATATAATTTTTGGTTTTAATTCTGAACAACAGTTGTCTATTTACATTTTTTCGTATCTGTCACCGTTGCACCTTTAAGGTCCTTAGGATTTGTTATTTATTTTATGTTTGTTTCTAAATACAAAGTCTTTAAAAAAATTCTTTATCTTTACCAAAACTGCAATAAGTTAGTAACAAGCAACTCGATGTCGATTGCAAGGGTGTAAATACAACAATTACTCATTAATACAAAAATAAGAGTAATTATGCTTATTTAAAAAAAAACATTTTGTTAAAGTGTTCAAATTGTCTGGGAAATGTTTCGAATTATATGTCTTAATTCTTCGCGAGTGTCCATTAATCTAGCATTGACTTCATTTTTTATGTAATCCCAAACAAAGAAGTCGAAGGGTGTGAGATCTGGACAACGAGTGCTCACTCAATATAGTTTGTATTAAATCAGTCCCTTACATCCCTAAAATAATGTGAAGGGCAGCTATCTAATTTGAAATACATTTGACTCTCTTAAATTCAGTGGAAGAACATGCACAAATAAATGTCAAACAAATCATTGCTCATGCAAGAACTCATGGAAAAGTTGTTAATTAATTCTTCTTTTGCAGGCCCACCTATGCGAATTATCAGTTTACTACCCTGCTTCGACTAAAACACGACTCATCCGTCGAAAGTACTTTTGAGCTTCTTCTAATTTGTTAAGGAGCCACCTGCAGAAAGTTAAGCGACGTTCTGGATCTTATGGATGTAATTGTTGCACGGGTTGGAGATGAAAAGTTTTATTATGAAGCATTTTTAATGTATTTCACATGGTAGTTTTTCAGACATTGCCCCTGGCTCCCTCTGCGAGTGATTAAACTTTTATCTTCATCAAAAACACCAATCACTTGCCTTTGGCACCAGATATCCACATGTCTTCCGGCTCTATATTATTGATTACTGCCATATAATTCCTGATTACGTAAACACTAATGTACGCTTACAAACACACCGGTGATTTAGAAATCTTCTGGATATTCTCGAACACCTTCTACAGAATCCCCATTCATAAAGGATATTTATATCTGCATATTTCTCGTCAGTAAATTGATGGCATTGTTGTAACTTATCAAACACTAAACCACTACCAAGCTTTCAATGAAATTACAGTTCACACAGACTGCAACTGCATTCATCCAACTTTTTTCCATAGCAACCCACCCTTTTGCAAAAATTCTGGCAGCACTAGCAATGAGCCTGAAATTTTTTGAAAACTAACGTCACGAAAATATGTCAAAAAGAAGGTTTTGTTTAAAATGGAATAGTTCGTCCAGAAATCATATCTTGTTTGATTCTATCCAGGGGCGTACCACTTTCTTAGCTTAATTAATGTCACTTGTTATCTATAAGTCCGTGACTGGTATCGACTGTAAAATTTTGTTTAAATATCTCTGAAAACTATTAAAGGTTTTGGGATATTATTTTATCTGAAACTTTTTGCTCGAAGAGTTATTTTTGTACCTAGAACGTGAAATGGTACTTTTGCATTCAAGAATGGGATGTTTTTTGCTGAGCTTTGTGAGGCAAAATATAAAAACTGCAAGAAAACAATTGAGTTATATGCAACAATTTAATTTATATTTCAAATCGTTTGAACCGTGTTTGAATCAAGACGGTTTAGGTGTGGTGATTATCATAACGATAATAACCTAATAAACAATAGAAATTAGTTGTTTGAAATGTAGTGTCAGAATTATATATTTAATTCATATTTTAAGAGTGTTTAATTCAAAATGAACTCCGAAAGTAATGACGAGCATTTAACAGAGGAAGTATTGGAAGCGGCATAAACGCTGTTTCACAATTAATCCCCAAAACATCGTCGAGACAGTGCAAGATTGCTTGCAACAAATTCAAAGGGTGACGTAGTTCAAAGAAAAAAGTGTCTGAAGCAGTATTACTGGTATATTGCGAACATAAAATTAATAAAATTAAACTTTCGACGTTATGGTCAGTAGATTCCATGTTAAAAAGTACTTATAGCTCAGTTATGACGGCTTTTACGTCCGAATTCTTGACACATGCACCGATTGACGTGAAATTTTAACAGTAAGTAGAAAATTGCTCAAGAAACAAAAGTTACATAGTGCCGATGTGTGCTTTCACCTTGGGGGTGAATGTCACCCCTTCTCGGGAGTGGTAATGAAGGTACCCATTTTAATTGCAAAAATCAATAGAGGGATGAATTCTAAATAAAAAATGATATATAACGTTTTTTCCAAAAATTAATATTTTCCGAGTTATTTGCGATTGAAAATGTTGATTTTTCATCTAAAAAGTTCATGTTTTTCAACCATTTTTGATAAATAACTCAAAAATCTTGCGTTTTATCGAAGAACCCATATGGATAAAAAATTAAGCTTTTGAAATAACGAATCGATTAGTTTTTTGTTGATTACCATAGATGTAATAATAACCGAGTTATCACTCTCTAAATGTGATTGTTTATTTTTCGGAAAGTAAAATCGAACCTTTTACCGTAAAATAATTACGAAAAATCTAATTTTTCGAAGAAAAAGAATATAAAACCTTTTTTAAAGTTCTTGGAAAGACCTTTAAAATGCTTTTTGAAAAAAATTCGTAGCTCAAAAACTCGCGGAGTTATGATGAAAATAAAATGGTCATCTCATTTTTTCGGAGAAAAAATCAACAAGAAAATCTATGGCTGAACCATAAAAATAGAAACTAAGCGTAATCCATGTACAGTTGAGTTTATTTAGGTACTAATAATAGGCTCTGCAAATTTGACCTGTTTAGAATGCCTAAATTTAAAAAAAGTTTGAAATAATGAAAAAAAAATTTTTTATTTTTTTAAAAAAAATTCATTTTTTTCGAAATAATTCAAAAACTAAACAAGATACGTGGAAAATGCAAGAGTTCAAAATTAAAGGTTTTTTTTATAATATTTTTGCTGTCTTTCAATTTTTCTGTAGAGAAAACAAATTATTTTGACATTTGTTTTATGTTCCATAACGAAAATTAATTTTTCTGACCCTGTTTCATTTAAGGGGACACCCTGTATATGTATCATATCTAAAAATTATATTAGTAGAAGTGTTTTAGAGGATATTTACGTTTCCGCAAGTTGACATTTCAGCTCTGTATGATGGGCTGTCGCTTGATTCTGAAGTAACTTTTCACTCAAATGTGAAGGAAAGCGGCGATGTGTGTGTGACACAAGATCTCGCAGAAATCACTGCAGGAATATCGAGGGTAAAATAAATAAATAAACTCGCAGTTTTGCAGTTGATGGCGTCTGTGTGCGAAGCACTTCCCAAATCTTCCGCATATGCAGCGCCACGAATATATTCCTTGCTGTGCGCCTAAATAACGTTTAATGCATGTTGCACCGAGTCTCGGGATGTAGCTCCTGAAAATACTGCAGTGCACAGGAGAACGCTCCGTATCTGTGCAAGTAATTTTAATATATGCGATAGTAAATTTAAGATACCCTATTTGCGTTCCAGGAAATATTCGCGGAATGTGTTTTCTTTATAATTTATATACGGTATGTTGGGTTGGCATTAAGGTGGACGTGGTTATAAAAAATCTTTATTAGACCTTATTGACTCGCCCTAACTGTATTCTGCTTAAACAAGCCGTTGCGCACACAGGCTGAAAACTGAATTGAATTCGATTTCCCTTCATTTAACAATTAGTATTTGTAAGGGAAATTTTAATTAATTAAATTAATGTATTATTTATTAATTGGAAATTTTAGGGAATTAGAGACTGTGTTCAGGTATTACATCACAATGAAATGTGATTTTCTGTAGAAGTTCCTCCCTAGTGTCGACCGGAGTGGAATACACCAATTGTTTGAGGTGTCCCCACAGGTAAAAATCCAGAGGGGTTAGGTCGGAAGATCTAGGAGGCCAGGCAATAGGTCCTCCTCTACCTATTGAACCGTTTGGATAGACGTTATTCAGGTACTCCCGCACACTAACGCTAAAATGAGGTGCTGCCTCATCGTGCATAAAGTACACGTTTCGACGGGTTTTAATTGGTAAGTGTTCTATTAAATCTTGAAAAGCGTTCTGAGTGAACTCCAAATAAAGCTGTCTGTTCAGTTGTCCGGCAATACGAATGGTCCAATAACAAAGTTGCCAATGATTCCTGCCCAGAAGTTAATTGATTACAACTGATGTTGATGATGCGAAACAATTGTGGCATAAGGATTTTTATCAGCCCATACATGTGTGTTGTGTAAATTGGTGATTCCATTTTTGGTAAACCTTACTTCATCCGTGAAAATCTTCAGGAATCAGTTCATGTATTTTTTGCACATGGTATGGATATAACAGTTGTTCTTGAAGAACTTCATGTACTATTGTTTTCGATGTTTTAAACTGTGCTGATAATTTTCGAGTGCTCGTTGATGGAGTGTCTTTTACAGCAATTAAAATATTTTTCTCTAATTGCAGCGTACGTACGGTTCTTTTCAGACTAGCATCAATAATATTTTTTCCAAACTTTCCTACAAATATGAAGAAAGTCAATAATATGTTTTATCTTATTAACTGGAATCGCCCACCATTCTCCCTTAGACGTTGGTCAATTCGTTGAAATGTCTTTTGGTTTGGCAGAGCACGATTAGAAAGTCTGTCGTGATATAACCTTCTGGCTTGAAAAGCATTGCAAGACGCAAGACCATACATGAGATGCTTATCTACATACTCAATAAACGTGTATTCCATATTTCGAATTAATTCATAATTAAATTCACCACGAAATCCAAAAATCGGCAAATTAACGAAGTAAAGGATCAATGTGTCAGCGATGTCACTTTGTTGTCGACAAAAAAAAATTGAAATCATGGCCCTTTTTATTAAAAATAAAACATGAATTCGTTTATTATCCTTTTTCTTGTAAACGGTTCATTTTGTCGACAATAAACAAGAGTAAATTTTTTTAGTCTAAGGTTGAAGCTGCCCAGATTTATTATTTTAAGGTCTTTAACACACAGGGTGTAATTGTAACACTTCGACGACAAAAAACAATATGAGAGGTAGCAATATTTAGCTGTAGGACCCAGTATGAAGCCCCGAGGAACTCCAGAAGTTACTGGTATTTCAACGGATTTCAGTCCATTCAATTCTACATACTTACTGTTTTCTTCCATACAGATGAGTTAGAAAAATGTAAGTAATATTGATATACCGAATTGATTTAATTTGTTAATTAACATACCGTGACCTAGCCTTTCACACGCGTTGGAAAAATCAATATAAGCGATATGGACCTGTACATCAGTACCAACAGAGTTCAAAATATACTATGTGATAGGGCAAAGACTGGTAAACGATCTTGAACAAATTTATTGTCCTCCATTGACTAATGTTATTTGTTTCAAATATTTATTTATTATTTAATAGTTTTATTTCTGTTTCCTTTCTGAAATATAGGACAAATGCGGGAGTTCTTCCAAGATACCGGAAATGCACCGGATTTTAAGGATAAATCGAAAAAGTGATTCACCTGAGCACAGTCTCTAAAAAAAAACTGGTATGTCATCCGGCCCTATAATAAATTTCGATTTATTTAACGGAAGAAGTAGGTACATTTTTGTTGTGTCACATAGTGGAAAATATTAATGTTAATCTTCGATGCAAGTATACGTAGTAGAAAATAATAAAGTAGTTTCACATAATTTTGTAAACACATTGACACTATCTTCTAGATTGTTTAGATGGTTATTGTTAAAAGTAAAATTTTCTGGAGTTGATGAAATTTTTTAAATTTTAGAAGACAAATCGAGCAAATTTAAGTAGCTCAAATATATCCCTACCACAGCGTGATCAAGCATTGATACCAGCGGAATATCTTTTACAGGTTAGCTTTTGAGAATGGTTATTACAAAAGACTGCCCAAAATATCTAATTTGCACATGATGTATAAGTCCAGATGAAGAAGTTGTGTTTACAGGAAATAGGATAGATAATGATCACAACAAACAAATCTGCAAACTTGAAAATCAGAAAGCAAATCAACGGGAACACTTCTAGCACCATTTTTTTCATGTTTGAGCACGGACTGTCGGCGTTTGCAAGGATTGGACCAGTCACATTTTCAAATAGAATGGGCGATTTCTGAATCTTGATTTTCTTTAAAATGATTCGTCGGGATTTCTTGAAATGTGTCCTTACCCTTTTGAGAAAGAGTTTTATTCTTGCTGCCTCGTCTTCAACAAAATGTTCTAGATTACCTTACCTTAATTACCTTAATTCATATAGCCTCGGCAAGTACGATGTATCGGATGAGGAGGACTCGTAGTACGGCCACCGCGATTTCCTAATTTAAACCCTCTTGACAGTTTTTATGCGGACATTTAAAAAATGTAGAGTATATCCTACTGAAGTGGAAACTATTGATGATTTACAATGAACGTGTTACAGGTGTTGTCTACAATTTACGACTGCAAGACCAGCCAGAAGAAGAAATATTTGTCTTGGTTCGTCGGAATTAGATCAAATATGAGCAAATATGTACAAATATTTACATATCGATGGAACATTTAGAAATTTAGAACATTATCATATAAATATTAATTTATTCTTGATGAAAATATTAATTAATTTTTATTGATTGCATTTAACAATAGCAGGAATCAATAACAATAATAAATGCAATAATTGAATTTGCTCTTTATAAATATTACTTATTTGTTACCTTGATAAAATCTTTATTTTCTTATGTGCGAATTTTTGTACATGTCGATTGGCCTCATTCAAGTTGCCTGGCGCAGATAAATATGTTTAAATCATGTTCCACGTGTTCTTTTTTATTTGTTTTATGCACTATTGTATGTTTATGAATGCATTGTACATTCCATATTTTTTTAGATAAGCTACAACTCTACTATTCGTTGCATGAAAATAGTGTTTAAGTAAAACTACAACTAAACACAAAAGGGAAATTTCCTGTATATTTGCGAACTTATACCTACATATTGTATTGATTTCCCCCAGAAGATATACTGTTTTGAAATACTTTCCTAAAAGTAAACTCCTGTACAAAAGATTCGAACTTCTGGGGATAACTTTTCCAAAGCATTAATGCACCTTCTGTGGGGGAAGTATTTTTTTTCTGTAAATGTAGATACGTCGAAAATAGATTATATTTTATACTCGAACGTCCTAGATAAAACGCACTAAATCAAATTATATATATTTTTATGATATAACAGGGACGCAACAAAACCCTAGGAAAGAGTAAAGTTCTGTCAGATATCGTACATAATTCATCTGCTACCTCCGGATTCAGTAGTTTTCCTTCCGGTTACATTTCCACTCTTGCACCAAGTCTAGACGCTTCTTTACTTGAAAGAGCATTTTCCGCTTTTCCGATACGTGGAGCAAATAATAAACACTCCGAAGCAATGGATGAAACTGGGCCGGTTATTCCGGGTATAAATTTTGATAAGAGTAATTTGTAATTGTAATTTCTAACGAATTGTATCAGGAAGAACGTGCTTGTAAAATTGTATCAAAATTCAAATAGCAAAAAATGTTACAAATCCTCACTTAAAATAACATTACAAAGATATTTACACAAAATAATTGTCATAAAGTCTTTGTTATTGAAGTATTATTTTATATATAATGCACTACCCAGTAAAAGTTGTAAGTACACCGGGAAACGGAGGGAAAAAGTTATGCTTGCTCAATTTTATGTGGAGTGTTTTATACGAGATGTAACTAAAACGGTTTGGCAAATTTTAAGGATGTACTGGATGTCACAAACTAACAAAAAGTATCTATAAAAATATGTTGCTTCATTTTTGAGGTACAGGGTGTTCAAAATTAATGAATGTAATGGTTTATTTGAAGTTGCGAAGAGGATAATAGTGAGTCTAATTTGAAATGTCTTTCAACGTAAACGTAAATAAATAAAAAAATGTGGTAGGTATGTCTATATGTCTGTGAACTGAAAGAAATAACGTCAGCCGTTTTGTTGTAAATGAAAAAAAACTATTATTTTCTTAAAACTTTAACAACTTCTGTAAAACGACTGTAGTTAGAATAACTAATTTTGGTACAGAGTATCTGCTATATCGTATAGACATAAATAGCTAAATCGTTCGTCGATCGTCTCATATCGTGCTAATGAGAACTAATAAGCTGGAAACCGGTCTATCTTTCGATTCTATTGACGAATGGTTCTTAGTTATTTACTAGATATTGGGGATGTAATTTCATGCTAGACGGGACAGGAAATCTGCATGGGGGTTGTTTCCCACAATATTATCAGTTAAAAAGTAACTGCTACTGAAATGCCACTGTATCAATATCTTTTCCATATTTTGGCTCTCTTTCTCGAATTTCTATTAGTTGTAAAGTAGAAAGAAGAAAATATTTCCAAACCGTTCTATTTATATAGAAACCTGTTAAGGTTTTGTAAAATTTTAGTGTCGTCCTTAGCTGTTGCAAAAATAATGATTAAATTATAAGATTTTTAATATTTTTACTAATATAAGTGTGCTAATTTGTTAATATTTAATATTTTTATAATATAGACTTACAGTATAGGTATTTACAATCTTATTTAATATTATTGACTTTATAAAGGAAAAGCATAAACTTGAATTTCACAAATAAGCTTGATAATGGCGTTAATTAGTAGGTAATCACCTTTCTACTCGTATACTAAAGTAATTACCGAAATTTTATTTAATTTTCTCAATAGACGTTTTTCATTTTGGTTTGCTATAATACTCTATTCTCTTTTTGTTTATAAAATATATTATTTCTGTGACGAGGATTTTTACGCAGTTTTTACTTATTTTAAATTTTTTAATATCTGTCTAAAATTTCCCTCAAATGATGTATCATAAATGATATTTACACAACAATTTTTTTCACGCCATTTACACAAAAAATGTTTCAATCAATTATTTTTTCAAAAAATTCAGTGTCCACTTTTATTCATCGTTACGTCAAATGTACCAAGAGCACAACTAATTGTGTCAAAAAAAAACTGTGTATAAAATCTTTACAAAAAATAAAAAACCTAAAACTTAAAAAACATCGTGTCTGTACTTATCGGGGCGAGCACGAGGCCTACTGCATAATGATAGACCGCCCCCTCTCCCGAACAAACCCTGACTTCTGGGCTAATCCTTACCATTAGAATGAGGGGTAGAGATATTATTATATTATTGTATTATTAGTTCAGGTAGGAACTCATATGAAAATATTGCCTAAACCATAACATGATAATTTTCATAAATTGTCAAATTTTATAATAAATTTCACAAATGTCAAAGCTAAAGGTGGATTTGTAAGAATATCCGGAGGTGATATAAAAAAATATAAAATAATGAATATTTTATTAATTAATTTATAATATTTGTTCAAAATGTGTTAGTTATAAGTAGTGTTGTGAAAAAGTGATTGAAAAGGACATCCAAAGACTGAAAAATTCTGTGTATGGACCTTAAGCAAAGCTAGGGACAGAATATTCAGGAAGGATGAGAAAAACAAAAAAAATATTGATTGGTTGCGGCTAGGGTTTTGCAAGATGTACAGCGTGGAGAGGCAGATCCCGAAAAATAAAGCAAGAAGAAACAGTCCAAGAAAGAAAATTAAACACTCACCAGTTAAATCCACAGTTTGCCACAGTCCAGAAACTGTCATCTCATGAAAATTCCGGCAAAGAAAACTTAAAATTTTACAACGTGCCAGGTACCTAAAACACAGTGCACTAGCTATCACCAATAAATCATGCTTTCTCTCGCATCAAATCTTTGCAAAGTATAAATAACAAACCACAGGACTTACCTGTACAGAAATAAGCATAGTCCAATCACTTGTAACTTATATTTCACTATTTTCACGAGCTCCGATAAAATCTGTCATAAAATTTTTTTGAATAAACACTTTATTGAATTTCAAACTCTATTCATTTCGAAGTGTATTGCATTGTACTAGTTTGTGTGTAAATATAGAACCGACTCCTGGGGTTTTCTGATATTTTCTGATCTGTCTACCAACAGATGACCAGGGATAAGAAAGTACAAGGTAAGACATAAAAGATAGAGGTTTGTATGGAACAATTTACAGCTTAATTAAAAATACAGTTTACACTAAGAAAACACACACACAAAAAGAAACAAATTCACATACACAGAAAAATTAGGATTACAATTTACACACCAAAAGCACATTTATACTATATAGAACACAGAAAAATTAAAACAAAGGCGCCCAACTAATTTTTTATAGAGTACAGGCATATTAATGTTTGTACAATACAAAAATAAAAATTAAAATCAACACACACACACTATTATACTATTAGTATATTATTGTATTATTATATTATTTCATTATTATATTATTACATTATTATAAAGTTCTAACATCCTAATTCTACTTCATCGCCATTGTGATAAGATGGCGGAAGCCTTAAGGATGTTTTCACCCTAAATGTTATGCATTGCAAGAAAAAATCCGCCATGTCGAAGTTATTGGACAATCGAAATTAGCATTGCAAGCAGATGCGCATCGAAACTCTTAAATACATTTCCAAACTGACGCCTTTATCTCATCTCACTTCTGAACGGTGTTCGAATTGAATGCGCTGAAAAGGAGCTGTCATATCAATTCCTGCTGCCGCGAGAAAAACGGGTTAATAAAGTACTTGCTGAGGAAGTTTATTGGGCTAAATTGACAGGTCTCGGAGAAGCTTCATTTAGATAAATAATAAATTTATCTCGAAGGGATAAAAGTTTTAAGTCGTAAAATAATCCACTCATTAGCGAAGATTAATTACTCCGATATTCTGAGGTAAAGTTTTATCTTAATAATGTTATAAGATGGGTTTATTTGGAAGTTTTAAACTTTATTGGAATGTATATTCGCCATATCATTCCGGAGCTTCCGGATTAATGCCCTGTTTCTACAAGAGAAGAGAAATTATATCTAAAAGGGAATATTACTTTGCAATGTTCAAATATAAATCGAAATACAGTACAGTACAGTAAGAAACTGACTGATTTTTCACACAAGTATTTTTGTACTATCAAAATAATTTGGGTTAAAATTTTACATCTCTTATTTGTAAAAATGTTGAAAGGGTAAAAATATTTACAAAAGCCTTAAATAGTAAAAACCAGAATGTTACTTATTAGATATAAACTTTACACTAACATGTGCAGCACAAGCACATGTCGCCAAATAGGTAGGTAACATGTGATTAGTGAACAAGAATGTTTACGGAGCCAGTGAATCCCAGTACAAACACTGCAAAATTAGTTTATTTGTTCATTGATATAATGGTTTGTACCCGCATTTCCCTGTGTATATGGTAGTAGTAAATTGAAAGTAACGGGAAAAGATAATCAAAAGAAATAACCAGATGAATAAGAATGCGTTTGAGAAATATATAAATACAGTAAGTATGGAATAGCATATTGGGTAAATGGCCTCCACGGCTTTGCTGGTACATATACACTCTCAGAATTTTTCCATGACCATTTCACATAAATTCGTCTGAATTTCGTTGATACAGCGCACAATTTCCTCCTTCAAGGCGTAGGTGATCGTGGGCTTGTTTTGAGTTTGAACTTTGTAAGCATGAAGATGCAAATCTCTTGTGAGAATACGCTATAGAGAGCTTCTCGAAAAGTCCAATACTTGACCGTGGTGCCGAATTGACGTTCCTGGACTCTCAGCAACACTCTCGCGAATTGCCTCAATTGTGTTGAACGACTTGTTGCAGCACAACTAGAGTGTCTAAGATCACTGATTGATCCAGTCTGTCTGAATGTTTCAATTAATCTATCTTTGTAATACTGAGTGCACCTATTGTTTATTTATTTATTTTTCGAACATGTTTTTTAGAGGATTAACGTATCTTTTCTTGCAATTGACATAGCTCTTCCTTATGGAAAACTAGAATTGTAAAAGGTATGTCTCATTTGTATTTATAGTGATAAATTTAACAAAAAATAACAATAATTTTAAAAATTAGCTCACCAAAATATTACCCTGTGTCTACATCGGTTAACGAAGCTATTAAAGAATCTAGTCTCAATTTAAAGGATCTGTATCGTATGCAAATCGTTGATAGCAATCTGACTGATACATATAAAAATGCTAAGAAAAACCATAGACTACTTATTAAAAAAACGAAAAGTAAGTTTTATATGAAAAAAATACATGGTTCTAATAATATTAATAGGACGACATGGCAAGTTATTAACGAGCTAACTGGTAAACAAAAAATGGAAAAAAATATCAGGATAGTAGTAAATGACGCAATCATTAAGGATCCTCAAGAAGTCTCTGAGCAATTTAATAGTTTTTTTATAGATGCCCCAAATAAGATAGTCAATAAGATAAATGTACAGAATCATATTAATTTTAATCTCATGAGGATTCCAAATAGTATATTCCTAACTTACATAAACGAGGAAGACGTTCTCTCTATTATTAAACACAAATTAAAAAATAAAACTTCAGCTGGTCCCGATGATATATCCGGCTCTCTTATAAAAAAAATTGTGAAGTATATTGTGAAACCGTTGACCCATATTATTAATGAATCATTTAGAGAAGGTGTTTTTCCTTCGATATTAAAAACCTCATTATGAAAATATGGAAAATTATCGTCCTATTTCTGTACCCCCGGTAATTTCAAAAATCTTTGAATATGCAATGCTCTCGCAGTTGCTTACTTTTTTGAAAAATAATAAAATCATTAACGAAAATCAACATGGTTTTCGTGAAGGTCATTCGACTACGACCGCTATAATCTCTTTTTATGAAGAAATATTGGATGCTATTGAAGCAAGTAATAGTCCGACTGGAATTTTTTGCGATCTTAGTCGGGCTTTTGATTGTGTTAACCATGACTTGCTACTAACAAAGCTCCAGGCTTATGGGATGAGAGGTTTGGCACAAGCTTGGTTCTCTTCATATATAAGGGGAAGAAAGCAAATGGTCAAAATACACAAATATGAAAGTAATAAAAAAACCACTTATATATCTTCCATATTAAGTAATGATATTGGTGTCCCCCAAGGTTCTGTTCTAGGGCCTATACTGTTTATTATTTATATTAATGAATTGCCAAAAATAATTCCTGGTGCATCTGTTTCGCAATATGCTGACGATACCTCGCTCCTCTTTTCAAATAAGTGTGAAATATCTCTTCAAAATAACATAAACGCAGATATTTCCGATTTATGTAGATGGTTTAGTAAAAATTATTTATTCTTTAATAGTGCTAAAACAAACTATATAATGTTTCATACACCTCAAAGTCGGATATCATCCTCCCTAAATATAAAGTTTAATAATATCAGTATCGAGAAAAGTAATACTGTTTCGTTTTTAGGCATCATTTTAGATGAAACTTTGACATTTGGGAGTCACTGTAATAAACTTACCAATATATTAAATTCAAAGTGTTATCAAACTAGAATTTTGAAGGATGTTTTAGAAATACCTCAGTTAATTTCCTTTTATTTTGCACAAGTTCAATCAAGGTTAGCATATGGAATTATTATTTGGGGAAGTTCATGTAGGGCAGATAGCGTTTTCATTGCCCAGAAACGTATTGTCAGATGTATAGCTGGAGTACCTCCGAACCAGTCATGCCGCCCTTTATTCACTGAATTTGGTATTCTCCCGTTGAAAAGTTTGTATATCTTCGAAATATTGTTATATATTTATAAAAATAAAGAACGTTTTACTACAAATGTATCTGTCCACTGTCATGATACTCGTAACAAACATAATTTTTGTGTCCCCTTCAAACGCCTCGGCATGACTTTAAAAGCTCACAATGTTTTGGGACTAAGGTTATTTAACCATTTACCTCAACATTTGAAAAACATAAATAACTTTCATCTATTTAGAAAAAATGTTAAAATATATTTATTAAAAATTTGTGCATACTCCGTTCAGGAATTTTTTGACAATAGCTGTTAGCTTATTTTAATTTTAATCTGTTGTAGGTTGTATATTATCATATGTTTATATTGTATTTATTATTTTATTTATTTATTGTTTGTACTGTAATTAATGTGGATCGGGCTATATGCCTTTTTTTAACATGCAATTATATTGTATTATGTAGAGTTGACTTATCCCATAGCAAAGCTGTAATGCTCTAGTTGGACTAATAAATATATCTATCTATCTATCTATCTATCTATCTATCTATCTATCTATCTATCTATCTAAAATGTAATGTAATATTTATAAATATACTTTCATTTTTATTTGAATTTTCATCCTCTCTCAATGTAGTTCCAGGTCAATAAAATCAGCTCTCGAAAACTTCTAGAAACTTTTGCATATATTATAAGTTATAAATGTGTACATCTTCGAATGTAAGATGTCGTCTTTGGATAAATGAAATTACTCTTGTATTTGGAAAGTTTTCGGAGTTCGGGCAATTGGTGTTAGAGTTTCCATCGACAAAAATCGTAAAGTTTCAGAAATTCGGACAAATATGAAACCTCCATCATAAATCCTTAATCCAAAACGGCCAAGAACTTGTTTAATACATACTGTTATGCATGCTTAATTATAATTTTTTTATAATAATATAATTTTTATTTGTTGAATTTATTGTATGTATTTTGATTGAATTTTAATTTTGTTGTAGTAATTTTTTATTTTATTTTGCCTGGACGCCAACAAGAACTTGTCTTGTACAATAACTTAGTTTAGAGCTGACTCTTCCTCAGGGTGTGTTTCACTAACTTATGTTGATATATTTTGAAGTATGAGATTTGTTTAGAAAATGAAAAATTAAATTTAACGTTTAACTAACAGATTGTATTGCATATTCAAATATTTGGACAATTTAACAAATATGTTCTTAAGTACCTACTACGTTGAATCTACTAGCTATTATACTTTTGCTCTAGACGGGAAAATTTAGAGATTATAGTCGACTTTGGTACGTTTCGTAAATTACTTTAAAGTTATCAATTTAATTGTTATTTACGAATTCGTATGATGAGATTTTCCAATGGTAAATAGCGTTCGCACTTCACCTGCCGTTGTATTTTCCCACTGCACTTCACTAATTTTTATTTGACAATTTACTATTATTATACTTTGCACTTTTGTTTAAATTACATTTGTTCCCATTATATAAGTTTCCAGTAGATATTTGGTTAGTAGAGAAAATTTTAACTGATGGAAAATTACACTTTTTGACAGATGGCAGATTACTTCTGAATGTCGTTTGACATTTCAAAACTGGTAACTAAGTTCACCATTTATTTACTTAATTTTGACTTGCTTTTGTTTATTTTAAGGGTAACTCAACGATGTTTACTGCTTGGCAAATTATGAAAGACTGACTATTACGAGCTCTGTTCTAGTTTTTATAAACTGAAGACAAAAGAACCTGTTGCTATGGATACATTATATTCACGTTTTATGAAATTTTTTAACTGAAAATTATGCCTTTATGTATGTTTGTTTGCAGCATGACAATTACAGGAATTACAAAGATGTACGGGATTTAGAAATTTGTAAATTACTAACAATTTGCAGTAATTTGAGGAAGAATTATGGGATTTATTTAAAAAAGGGGTATAGTGTACACTTTTTAGATAATTTGTTTCATCCCTCAGTACTATAGAAAAGAGATAGAATCCATACATATTGTAATAGACTGTATATACAGAGTGACCCATTTGAAAGCGGGCCACCCTCACAACATTTTTATTTATGGAGCGATTTTGACGAAATTTTTTTTGAAATGTAGAGGGAGGAAAAGTGTATTTTGGGGCCAAGCGCCGTCCAGTTCTTTTTTAAACTAAGGCCTACTAGATCACATTCAGGGGCTGAAAAATCCAGAATCCATATTAGCGATTTTTTTAGAAGAAATTTGCGTACGCCACTGGATTCGGCGTCCCCTGAAATGGATCTGTACCAAATTTCATGAAAAAATATTCAACATTAACTATTCTGCGGCTAAATTGCTGTCAAATTGTTTATTATGCATAAAGAAACTTTTTATCTAGTAACCCATGCGATAATAAATCAATCACAACAAATATTTAATAACACGTTTAATAGACATCATTATACCAAAATACAATGAAACAGACAGAAAAATGAACGAGAAATTAACATAAAATTTACAAAAAATACAATAAAATAAAATTAACACACATGAATTAAATTAAATTCTGGAATTTTCAACTAAATCTTCATTTAATTGAATGCATTTATTGTATTGTTTTTGAATGTGTGCCATAACATTAGACAATTGATGTGTTGTAATTTCAGCGCATGCCTATCTTCTTCTTTCGCGCAGTTCTTCTGCATTCATTGGACGAGTGTAGTAAACTTTTTCTTTAATGAACCCCCATAAAAAAAATCTAGGAGAGGCAACATTTACAAAAATATTCATTCAATTAAATGGAGATTTAGTTGAAAATTCCAGAATTTAATTTAATTCATGTGTGTTAATTTTATTTTATTGTATTTTTTGTAAATTTTATGTTAATTTCTCGTTCATTTTTCTGTCTGTTTCATTGTATTTTGGTATAATGATGTCTATTAAACGTGTTATTAAATATTTGTTGTGATTGATTTATTATCGCATGGGTTACTAGATAAAAAGTTTCTTTATGCATAATAAACAATTTGACAGCAATTTAGCCGCAGAATCGTTAATGTTGAATATTTTTTCATGAAATTTGGTACAGATCCATTTCAGGGGACGCCGAATCCAGTGGCGTACGCAGATTTTTTCTAAAAAAATCGCTAATATGGATTCTGGATTTTTCAGCCTCTGAATGTGATCTAGTAGGCCTTAGTTTAAAAAAGAACTGGACGGCACTTGGCCCCAAAATACACTTTTCCCCCCTCTACATTTCAAAAAAAATTTCGTCAAAATCGCTCCATAAATAAATATGTTATGAGGGTGGCCTGCTTTCAAATGGGTCACTCTGTATATATATGGGATACTAAAGAATGCTCTATCTAGTTTAAAGATAACGGCAATATTTTTCTCTTATTTTAGTAGACATAGAAAAGGAGGAAAAAAAAACTGTAATATAAATTAGCGATAAATAACCGACAAATTTGACACACTTCAGAAAATTTTGAAGAGTGTCAAATCGGCAAGAAAAACATATTAGTGTTTAACTCTTTATGACACCATAAACATATGAACACGTGAAATGTTCCAACAAACAACGTTTCTGCGGTGAATGTTTCTTTTTAAGGAAAAATCACTTTTCTGAGTGTGCGACACGTCTACGGATGTAAGTTGTCGTCGTCGCTGAATAAATCAAACTTATGCGTCTATCTGGAAAGTTTGTTACGCCGCCCGGGCTCAGTGTAGGCAATTGGCAGCAGTTTTTCGGTCTACAGAAGTGATTGATTTCTCGGGGGAGAAGCACCCTACGATCCATCAAGCCTGATTAAACGACCCGAGCTGCCGATGTTGCAAGATTATCGACTAATATCTAGGCTAATGCATTTTTTATGTATTCCAATGGCCGCCGATTTCGCGCACCTACCAGGTCTGGCTCTGTTTACATAGGGCGATGTGTACACTCATCGAAATTCGATTAATTAATCCAATATTGGGTTTCTGTCATACCAGTACCTTGTTTATGCGTTCAAATATAACGTAATTAAAATAGAGGTTGTGAGAAATAATAATAGAATCACTTACTTATTACTACTTAATTATTGTCGTTCATGGTAAATTATGAGTATACATGGTGTTTCATAATGAGGTGTTTAGAAAGTAATTTTAGGGGGGGTACTTCCTATATATTTTTTTGATTTGACCTGAAAAAATATTAAAATCTCAAAATGGCCGAAAAAATTAGCTTTTATTTTTTTGCACGAAAACGGTTAAACTTATAAACTTGAATTTTGGTACATGTTAACAACTAGTTGAATGTTTTTTTTGATAGTCTTTTTTTTTCTGGTTTATTTCTTTAAATGAAAGAAATTAGCACTCCTTGGTTTTATTCCTCTTACAACTTTTTTCTACGTTGGCCAATTCCAACAAGAAAAATAGCTTTTAATACTACATTTAATTTTTACTCTTACCATTTTTCCATATACTTAATGGTTTACGAGCAAAAAATTTATTTTTCCTTGGCAATTAGGTACACATAATAATTAGTATCATTTGTTAGATGATTTTTGCAAAAATTCTTTTTTTTTTCGTCAATAGGAAAAGCTGTGCAAATATGAACTAAAAATTTAATAAAAAAATTAAAACAATTTTTTTTGGCCAGTGGGGTTCAAATCGGAAAAATGTATTGGAAGGACCTCCCTAAAATTACTTTTTACTCACTTCCTTAAAATATTTGTTTCATTTTACTAATGAAATTAAATTAATTTTTCCAGGGCAACCGGATAAATTTATTTTTTTTCTTGAAAGTAAGTTGTACAAAATTTACATACTTCAAATTAAATCTTTTCTCCATTTCTAAAAACGTGCCAAGTTCTATCAAAATCAACCATGTAATTTTCGGAGATATTTGAAAAAAGTTTTATTTTTAATAACTAAAATACTTACAATTTTCTTTTTATTTTTGCAATTTTATCGCCCGATTGAAACTGAGACGCCTTGTATACTTTTGTAATATGCTTACAATGTGATTACGAGGAATTGGATAAGGAAATCCGGATTTTGTGCTATTTGATGTCGAAACTACCGGCAAAATTCCACACGGGGCTGAAAATTATTGTTATTTAATGCTTGAACCCTTTGTACATTATAGGGGTGTAATAATTTATTGTTCCCGTAGTACACGTCACACGGTACTATTAGATACAGCCACTTCTTGGCCAATGTTGCGAGTACTGCGCCTCGGATCTTCCTCAACGAGGTTTATGATGTTTTCTTCGTTGTCGAATATAGTGTGTAAGGCTATTCATATTTACATTTGACCTGATTCCGGCTCTGTTAAGAGCCCCGTGCACCTAAGGAACTGTTATATGATCATTGTTTGTCGGACGAGAGCCAGGAGAGGCCACGTAACGTTAGCGTGATTGTATCGATTTGTTATTGCGGGCGGTGTCTTTTTGTGACGTATGTAAAAAGGTCGTTATTTATTTAACTTTTTTCTGGCTGTTTAATGTAAAAAATAACGTTTATATATAACACTAGCAACAATACACTGACCGGATGAAATTGAACTACTTTTAAGTATAATTTATTTATTTTATTTATTTTAAGTATTATTAGTGGCTATCCAAATATGCAAAAATTTACAAGGTATACAATTTAAAAATTGCAAGTTTGTGTTAACACTCGGTATAGAATTAGTACAAATAATTTTAAAATGTGCTCCCTATAGATGTACGCCTCTGGACTAAATTTCATTTTGCTATCTGTTCAGGCTTAGGACCTATTCTCCGTACACACACTAATGGCCTTAGTGGCGTCTTTAATGCAGAAAATTAAAAACCTAGACTTTTGGCAATAAATGAAGTAAAATAATATATGCTACCATAAGGCGATTATGAGATTTGAGTATCAAAAATATTTTCCAAAAAATTACAAGAAGTGACAAAATGTTAATGCCGGTCCTGTTTAACATAGCGCAAAAAACATTGACCTAGTCCGCACTCCGTACGGCATCTGTGGAGTGTCAGTCAGGTGAATTGCTGCTAAGTTGTGACAAAAAGATCGCGTTTCTACTGTTTAGACGTTAAGTGTTTATTAAAGACGTTTCTTATTTTTTATTTTTTGTTATTGTTTTAATTAAATCGGCAATGGATAACGAGGACAACAATAATACGTTTACTACTATCGAACGATAGCGGTAAGTTTGCATCTCTTTTGTTTGTCGTGATCCAACCTATCACTTGCTAAAATAATAGTAGTATTTTCTGTAACACCATGTACTTTGTTTCTACAAACCTCTTGTCTGGGATTGCACATTATCATTTACAGTGAAATAACTGATTGAATTTTGTTTATTTTTCCTTTTAATTAAAACGAGAGGATTGTATTAAACTGGCCAATACACTCTTTTGTGTGTATTTCATACATTTCAATTTGGCAACACTGACTTGCGCAAAGGTTTGAGTCTCTGTTAAGTTCGGTTCGGCAAGCGTGCGCTAATGTTAATCGAATGGCATGACATTTTTTGACTAGGATCGTACTAAGATTTATTTCTTCGCTACAAAATTGAAGTTCAATTTTCTTGACAAAACGTGGATATATGAATTTCTTATGTAAGGCTTTTTTATTGCATATATTCCTAGGTATCTGCATTTTATTTTTTCTGCACTAAAGACGCCACACCCTGTATATTAGTATTCAGGCATGAATGGGACACCCTGTAAAACAGTAACCTGCATTTGAGAACTTGATATTGATTCACGGGACTGACATGATTAACTGATAAAATATGGAGCATGATATTTTTAATCCGATTCTGTTCCGTTTGCGAAAAAGATTCTCTGACACGTCGAATCTGTAAGGGGAATCAAATTAAAAGCGCCTCATTCCGATTACCTAAATTTCAGACGCACCAGTCGAATGCTAAAATATTTACCCCAAATTGCCTGCTATAAAGCTTCCATAGCATGGGGTATATATAATTCAATTCCTTAGATGGTCCTCGCAGCGTACTGAGTATTCCCCCTTTTTCCAATACGTGGAACAAATCCTAAATAGTCCACCAGGCAGGGCTTAATAAACAGTATTAATTATTAAGTGGACTTATTACATCCAAGCGTTACAAATAAGATATATTTCAGTGAAGCAAAGTTAAAAATAAAGATGCGTCTATTCTGGGAGATTCCAATTTATCTACATACTTTTCGAAATTCTTTGCCTTTTATACTAGGCGATACTTGTGCGCTAGTAAAACATTCTTACATTGGAAATTTTAATGTGCAGTACATTTCGCATAGTGTTCTAATAACATGTTCAATCTGCGCACGCGTTCTTGCAACGTTCTATTGTCACAAATGCTTATCATGTACAAAAAGGGAGATGACTGAGGCTGAACGAATAATTGATTTCTTGAAATCCCTCCCTGTCTCAGTTTCCAGCGGAGGCTTGTCTGTGCGTATCATAAACGTACAAGTATTATTATCTTCACATCTTCAAAAAATGTGGTCTGGTCTATGGCCCGTATATTCCATAGTGTTTCGACACGCTGAATCCTAATCTAAAGTCACTGATGACCTCGTGTCTCCATAATTCCTAACAATATAGCTAGGTATGTCCGAGGGAGTAGAAATACCATACCCTAAGGGGACATTGTTTTATGATAATTTTTCTTTAGTAGTTCTAGTGGTTTTACTGATTTTGTTCGAATTATCGTTAATATTAATAGACTTTTCAAAAATTTTTGGAATCCTTAAAATGATACGCCTATGAGTTCGCATTCTTCGCGTGTCTTATTCGTCGCGCGGTGTACCTATAACTTCAGTCACGCCTACTGTTTTGAACTTGGAGTATAATCTAAAAGAAAAAAGTTATGTAAATTAAGTACATATTTTCGAAAGACAGGTAAATTTTTATTTTAAAAGAAAACACATCTTTATTTTCCTGAAATATATTGTCGTATATAGACCTTCATTAATATTTCTCGGTCCATGCAACCCCTTCGTTAGGGAAACTTTAAAATTAGTTTTAACCATTTTTTAAGCCGAACGGCAAACGGTAGCCGTTCGAATCGATACCATCTTAGCAACCCCTTTCTGACAATGATTGATTCAACTCCTTAGCGTAGGTCTGGACATGGAATATTTAACAGCCGTGAACCTTCAGCCTATATAGAGCCACTTTATTGTTTTTAATGGTATTCCCCGGAATGAATAATGATTTTTGATAAAGTAGATAGCGTCCCTCGAACTATGAATGGGTATCTGTTTCACATATAATAAATGAGTGATAAGGATCGTTTTATCTGCGACTTAGCAGCCCTCGTACAGAGCGGTACGAACGCATTGAGCGAGCGTACGTGTTAAATATGCAAGTTCAGTAGAAAATATTTCCGGCTAAAATAAGGTTTTTTTAATGGTTATAAAAGTTGGTTAAATTTGGCGTAACTACGCTTTCAAGGACAAGTATATATTTCCTATAATATTACTCATTTCTATATTAGTTCCTACTGAAGTGAAAGGAGTGAAATGTGAATATGCAGATTTATTATGAGATTTGTTGCAATGGATTCATGTAATGTGGCTGCAAAATATTAAGAGTGTTTCTTCAAGTTTTCTCTCTTCGCATATTGTAAAGAAAAATTCAGTCAAATTTACTCAATTTTCCTCAATAATGCATCAATTTCTATCCACACCCGAATGAGTGAAATTTTCACTCTATTAGTATGAGTATAACTAAAATTTTATGCAACAGAAGTGAATGAATTTTACTCAAATCCAAATTTCTGCTAACTATCAAGAGATTGACTTTTGAACGGCTTTCAGTAATGTCTGGAATGGTTTTGAATTACCTTATATTCTCTTTAAATTCTAATTTAAATATCATTGTATTAAAATCAGAAACTACTACTAAGCTGCTTTTTACACAGATCTGTTTTAGAGACAATATTTTAGGTCTCGTCGGACAAATAGATTGTCATAACCTATCACGGTGCTCCTGAGCGAGTTTCAATGAAATTTTCGTGTCACTCCAAAATGATAAGATATCCTGTTTCTACAATACTTGAACATCATTTGAAGCCCAGAACCAAAATATTTGGCGTGGCGCTTTTTTTCCGATGCCAAAATACGAAATTTGATATTTTTCATGTAAGTAACTACAAAAATTTTACTTCAAAAATCAAAAAGAGATTTATAAGTTATTTTAACAAAGTGAACATTATTAAGCCAGTATTGTATATATTAAATATTTTATACTTTTATATGCACAAAATAAAGAGTAGATATATTATAATTGTACAAACATAATTTATATCAAATTAATAATTCAATCGTATACGGAATAACAATCAATCAGTTGAATAAATGATTCAGTGTATTTTTACACGCAAATAATAGATGACACGGTTATTCATGAGAGGCATTGTAATCGCATAAAACACTTAATAATTTCATGGAATATTCAGGGTAAATGTTTAATATTTTCCCATATTTTTGAAAAATCGAAATGTGTGAATTCGTTAGCTTGTTCTCTGTAGTAAGCTAATCCTTTGTTTTTTTCCGAAAAAAAATCTTTAACATGCTGTAAAATACGTTACAGATACGTACCTAAGTAAGTTATAGAGGTAACCATTTAACTATCCGTTTATTTAACCAAATATTAATCGAGACTCAATATATTATTGTTTTTAATTATGGTAATGAAACCACTACATTTAAATATAATTTTCACAAAAATAACCGGATTAACAGACACTTGTCTAGCACTACACGCTACGAGATGACCTAATGGGGACGATGGGAATAGATAAAGACAACGCACGACAATCATAGAATGGGGTGGGATCAATGAGTAATAAGGACATTTACTCCGATTTAGATACAAATGCACCAAATACAAGTTTATCTGCGGAATTTATTTAACGAGTACCAATGTTTAAATGAAAGTACTCAGTTTTAGTTCAAGTATTATCACAAACGAGTAAAATTATCAAAATGCTCGATACTGAGTGAAAATGTACTCAATAATATCATTCAGTGGATTTTTTACAGTGCATTCTCATTCAGTATTTAGTTCCAATTTTGTGTATTTCCGATCCCATATATTGCTGTATCCTCTACTAGTCAATCTAATGCTTATCACAAATAAATTAACTTTCAAAATATTCTATTTTTTTTTTCAATTCGATTTTATACGTAGGATATTTATATGGTTGGGATAATTAATGCTTACTCAACTTTGAAATTTCCATATTTTGCTCATCAGAGGGCAAAACCTGACACCCTGAACCCAACTTAATTGCATCAGTAGAAATATGTTTCATTTGGACCAGATAACACAACTAGTTTATTACAATGATTTTTTGTAGATTTATTATATTGCTACGTCAGGTGTCCCTCATGGTTTCATACTAGGGCCCCTTTTCTTTCTGCTTTATATTAACCTTTTAAATTACGTAATTTGTTATCTAGCGCTCTAAATCACTGATTGTTCTTAAATGAATTTTGACCGTCATTGATGATTTTTTTCAACATTATATAACATTGAGCTAGTGGCAACATAGACAATAACGCTTTTTACATCTTTGACAGCTTTATCCATTTGTTCACTACTGTATTGCCTTTTGGGGAGTCACTGCTTGAAACATTTTAAATTTTCCAGTTATTAAGTGATACTGTCGTCCAGACATTGTCACTTTGTTGTTTTGCAGATATAAAGTGAAATTTTACAAACTTGCTATATAACACCTTGTTGTTATTTATAAAAAGTTCTAGTCTTTGACACAAAAGTAAATTGCAAGACAAAATAAAATTTTCCAAATAGGTAATTACTGACTGGAGTGTATTAATCGTGAATTGAAGCATACTGTAATATACTTTATTAATCATTATTATTAACATCACAGCACTTGGTTATCAAAATACAATACTGGAAAATATACACACTCAAAACGGTCGACAGTAAAACAGTGTTGTCAAATCGTCACAAGAATAGTGACATGGGTGTTAATTTTCAGAATATCAAACGAGTCAATCATTACCAGATATTGGTGTCACAAAGGATGCATGGCATCATCTGCTGAAAATTTTAGAATTATTCTTTGACTTGGTCTAAATTAGCTTCATATCGCCTTCATAACACGTAACTATTTTACTATTTACTTTCGACGCAGTAGTGGGTGTAAAACGTTTTAGATGAGCTCATAAACTTCTTGACAGTTCATTTATCATATGCCGGATCATTTCAAAGTATGAATTTGAGTCTGTTTATTGAACAGCCTGATTGTAATGTAAAGTGAAGGCAAGAATTCGATTCAACATATGTTTACTCTGGTTTTTTATTTTGTTTAGCAACTCGCGAAGCACTTTGCTTAAGTTTTCAGAATAATATTGAAACGTACCTCTGATATACAATTCACAAAAATCGCTACATACTACAGTAGTAACAAAGTGTTATTCAGTAATTTTCACCAAATCCAAATAAAGTAATTGATATAATGGAAAATATGAATACTTGAAGAAAACTCATAATATTTGTTACAGGATTATTTTTATACAAATTTTACTTGGACGTGCTTTTGGGACTACATAGCATATAATAATTATATAATTATTTCCAATTTTTGTATATAGCATTCCCTGAAATTTATTCAAGTTTAATAATAAATTTTACACGAACGTTATCGAAAGTGTCAAGAACAAATATAAATTATCCTGTACTGAATTTATTTTAAAAAAAGCGTTGAAAGTAATAGTTTCTGTGGCATGCGAAACCCTTTGTCCGCTGTGTCAGGGTGCTGAATTATATTAAATGTTATAGTTTACTTAGTTATAATAAGACAAGTGCGGCAGTTATAACATATTTCATATTTTTAAAAGTGTTCCTAAAAAAAATAGAATAATTCATTTAATAAATATTGTATTTCTATTTTAGTGTTTCTGTCTATTTTTTAAAAATTCCTGGTATTTAAAAAAGTTATAATTATAGGTACGTAACTGTAGTTGTCACATTCACCAACTCGAAATTGTCTTGCTTTGTTAATTAATTTTTTATATTTTATGAATTTTAAAATCTATTTCAACGATTATGTTAGTAATAAATTTTTTGGTCGAGGAGACTTGAAGACGTTATAATAAAACATTGGTTTGGTTTTCCTTATACAAAATTGACCTAAAATTCATGTTAAAGATTCTTAAATATCAGCTGTTTCAATTTTACTTGTGCTTGTGTATCTTAGAAGCACATAAGATAGTTTAAACAAGCTAGCGATCGAGGATGTCAATTGTAACACGTATATTTGTGGTGTATTTACATTTGAATTATTACTGATAAATATTCATTTTCATGATGTTGTTATTGGAACTCTGCCCAGCCTAAAGAATAGAAATGCAGTTTTTCAATGAACCTTTTAAGAAGCAGCAAATAATAGTTATCAATGACACTGATGCATCAATTAGGGAAATTAGAACAAGTAATAAAAAAACAGTTATTTCTTTATTTAGTCAGTACTGCTCCCTATTATAAAAACTATTATTTTAAAATAAAGTATTACTGAATACATTTTACAGTTGTAACAACTGTACATTACTTGTTCCAAGCAATGCGTCCATTGTCAATTACTGTAACAAATAATGACAGTATAGTTAATTATTTTGAATTTTTTTTTTCACTTAACTTAATTTAAAGTCATATTTAAGTATTAGGTTATACAATGAGTTTTAGATTCGGTAAACATATATGTATGTCATATAAATTATAAAAAAGTACTTCACAAGCTTCAAGATTATTAGTGTAATTATTGTTATAATTAATAAATAACAAATGAGATGTTTATTAAACTAAAATTAAAATAAAAACTGCATACCTACTAATAAGAATCCTGACGAAACAATTAAACCTTGTTAAATTATATTATTTACTTATTTCCAGTGTTATTTATTTCTTTAGAGTTAATGCTGTTTCTTATTATTAAA
Source organism: Anoplophora glabripennis (assembly GCF_000390285.2). NCBI lineage: Eukaryota > Metazoa > Arthropoda > Insecta > Coleoptera > Cerambycidae > Anoplophora > Anoplophora glabripennis. The sequence continues at coordinate 272,043 of NW_019416335.1, read as the reverse complement.
AATAAGACTTATAGACAGACAGACAGACAGACTAAATACTTTTTACAGCTTGTTACAACTGTATATTAACGCGTTACAATCTATGCGGACCCAGTGCTAATTGTAACAAATAATAACAGTGTAGTTAAGTTAATTATACTGTAAGATTTTTTATTTAGGTAATTCAAAATTATTTTTATTAGATTATAAAACCAATTATTTTCCCGTAGGCGTATATGTATATTGAAAGAAAGTATTTCACACACTTTAAGATGTTTACCTAAATGAGATATCTATAATATCTATAATATTAATATTTATTAATTATTTATTTCTATAGAGTCAATCCTGTTTCCTATTACTAAAATTATTATTTTAAAATAAGGCATTTCTAAATACTTTTTACAGTTGTAACAACTGTACATTACGTGTTACAATCAACGCCGGCCCAACGTCAATTGTAACAAATAATGACAGTATTGTTAAGTTAACTATTTTGGAGATTTTTTTCATTTAGCTAATTCAAGGTCATAATTACTAGTTTATAAAACCAATAACCTTTAGATTCGAATTTCTTAAATTGAGATACTGAAAGAAAGTACTTCACACACTTTAAGATTATTAGTGTAGTTTTTGTTACAATTGATACGGTTTTACCTAAATGAGACATCTATAATATTAATAAGAGTTGAAACAACTAAAATTTGTTAAATTATGTTGTTTAATTATTTATTTCCAACGTTATTTATTTCTTTAGAGTCGATGATGTTTCCTATTATTAAAATTATTAGATTAAAATAAGGTATTTCTAAATACTTTTTACCATTGTAACAACTTTACATTACGTGTTACAATCGACACCGGACCATTGTCAATTGTAACAAATAATGACAGTATAGTTACTTAATTATTTTGGAGATTTTTTTCATTTAGCTAATTCAAGATCATATTTATTAGTTTATAAAACCAATAATCCTTATAATCGAATTTCCTAAATGAGAGAAGTTTTAATGGATCGCACTTGTTAATGTCAGATGGCAGGTCTGACAAGTGTATTATCGGAATCTTTAAAGTAATTGCCATTGCTACATTTACGTCGGTTTTATTATTACCACATCTGGTCTTAGTTTCGTATATATTTCTAAGCCAACTCCGCACCTTTATTTGCACATAAATCAAGAGTAACGTCAGAAGGATTAATTTCTCATGGACGTAAAAACACTCGCAGGGGAGATGTATTACGCATTTATACGGCCGGCCTAAGATATTTTCGTGACATAAAATACGTCTATTGAGTTTTTCCAACGAAGTTCATAATTCACCCGGCCTCATGACAAATGCCTCTTTGCTTCACCTGTCCTTGGTACGGTTTCTACTCGACAAATCGTTAGGCTACCGAGTGAAGCGCTGAATGGCTCGGAATGTCACTGTACAACCCAAATCAGACGTCGTGTGTGTATTTATTATGTATAAATTTATGACTTGAGAAGTCTTTTATGTTGAAACTGTTTTTTATCGTCTTCGTTGGCAACAGTTTTGGATCCGGCGACGTTTAAAAAAGTCGCGCCTTGAAAATTCTTTGGAAAGAATCGTCGTTTTTTCGTACAGTTTTCCTTCGTCAAATAAAATATTTTCCTTGTAGTGCTGTGTCATCGTGAACTCCATTTTTATCAGCTGTTTACAGGATGTTTTGAAAATTTTATTTTGATGTTAAAAAATGCGTTTCACAAAAAATCTATTCAAAAATTTTATAATACATATTTACATTTCAGATTAATGAAACCAATTTTACTAAAGTTTCGAATCTAAGAAGCCGTTTGCAGAGCCTTTATCTGTGGGAAATCCAATCAGAAGTAGTTGCCGATGTTTGAGAGTATCTAGTCGAACATCCCTGTTGAGTAGAAGGTGCTGAGCGAAATTTTTATCTTGCTCTTAAATTCAACCGCCAAAACTGTCCCCAGAGGCGCAAATTGCGATTGCTAACAGTTTTTTGAACTGTTGAAAATGAAATTGGAGTCTTGCCAACCGTAAATGTAGCATTGAAAAGATTGCTTACAGCCCTAAAATATCGCTTCACCTGACCCCAACCTCTCATCATGAGCTCTATCAGCTATGCTGCGGAATCAAATAGTTCCTGCAATAAGAGAAGTAGCTGGAGAAAACTTTCATGTCACATGGTATCAACAGGACGACGCAGCAGCTCATTATGCACAAGACGTTCGTGCTTACTTAGATACAGTATTTATTAATCGATGGATAGGACGAAGAGGCACGATTGAATGGCCAGCTAGGTCACCCGATTTGACGCCTCTAGATTATTTCTATTGGGGTTATCTAAAAGATCGAGAATAACAAGAAGAAGTAAACGGAGAACAATTCGAGCATCTGCGTTAAATACCTTGAGCAAATGTTTATCAATGCACGCGAGAGGCACGATAATAAAGCACCCCAAAGGGAACAGAAATTACTACGTCCACGTCGTTGTTCCTGGGTAACGCTAAAAGTAATAGTATGAAAACTTCCGCTCTTTTGATTACCGACGTTACATGAGGAGATTTTTAGTAAAAAAAATGACCTTGAAATGACCTTGAAGGACACCAAGAAGGTCGAGTTTAAGGTCCCCACTAATTGCAATTAAACAAAATAACTAAACTAATAACTAAACTCAATTGCGTCCTTCGGAGATATCCAGCCCTCAAATTTAAATAACCTTTGAATGACCTTCAAGGTCAACCCTGATTTATGATCTTAGAAAGTTTTTGGACGTAAAATTTCCCGTTCTTGCTATTGCCGACGTCGAAAAGGGGATTTCCACTTAAAAAAGGAGGTGACCTTGAAATAACCTTCAAGGCCATCGTCAAGGTCAAATCCACCATTGTCACCATTGAATTCCTCGTCAAAAGTTACTACAAGAATGACCTTAACATTTTTCAAAAATAATTTACCTGGGAAATTATTCATGTGCTTCCAGACTTTTTGAACACCCTGTATATGGTTCTATGCAAGAAGCGTCCGACAACTCCGTCTAATTTCCTCGAAGTCCGGGCAATGTCTGTTGATGTAAATAGATGTAGGTCAAAAAAAATACACGACACGGGCATCTCACTTCGACTTTTTAATAATCGCTTTGCCTTTAAGTTTTGATGTCAATTTTTTGTAAATTTGTGATACATTAGCTGTTGGTGTAAGTTTGTTATGGACATTTCTATTGATGTTTCCACAAACATTTTAACTTTTTTCGTGAAGGCTGATGAAATTGTTTACCAAAATAATACATAGTTACAGCAATAATATATATAGCAAGTGTAACAAAAAAAAAACGCGGTAAAATTTATTGAGAAGTATTCGAAAAGGTAGGAAATATATACTGCGAATAATGGGTTTCAAGTAGACTTCCGAGTCATTAAAAAGGTTCCATCCCATTGTTCGCGCGTTGTAACCAAAGCAATAAATTTATAAAACTTAGCCATCGCTGCCACTTAGAAGAAGGGTATCAGAAAAATTATAACGCATTTTGAAGTATACTTGCAAACATTTCTGGCCATGTGATCTTTCAAACAAACAATTTTTATGCAGATGTATCCTGCACAAAGACTTGTATCACAACAGATCAACATCTATTCACACTATATCTGTATATCAGACTTATACCATTAGAAAAGTCTTAAAGGGTTATTCTCATGATGCTATTTACCTTTTAGTACTATAGATAGAATACTACTGTGTAAATATAGACATTCTAACTAATTAGTTTTCTGTCATTGTTTCTCATGACAATCCTTTGCTCAAATTCTTTGGGACTTGGTATAACATAAATACTGGGAACATATTTTGATCTGGCGAAATTATTAACCCCAACTAACTACTTCATTTCCTACATACGTTTCGTACACCACACAAATACTTCTTCATAGTTCCAGCTAGTTATAATCGAGCTGATTACCAAAGTTACCGTTCGTTCCATTCTACGACGCTCGTTGCGATTAGCGGGTATTGGAATCACCAAACAATGACTGAAACAAATAGGAACATCATTATCTATCTGACATGCGAAGGAACAATGCAGACAAACCGGAATTTTGTCACAATGACTTACTCATAGTTCACGTAATCCAGTTTCTGGTTGACATGAAGTGCGTATATGTAAGCAAAGTTCACTGTGAAGGGGATACATTCACGACGCGAATAATGGTATTGATCAAGGAATCGATAGTTTTGTATAGAATAAGACTGAAGGAGAAAAGCAAGGCGGAAATTAAATTTGCTGTTACGTTACGTGGATTAAAAGGTCATGGGTGTAGTCAGGATAAGGCGACACAAAAGTTAAATGAGAGGGTGTCTATAAAATACGTGAACAGAAGACCAGAGATTTTGAGGTCCCCATCTCTTTGACCACCTCATAATTTTTTCAATTAATCTTGGGTTCAGAAATCTCTGATTTTACCTTGTTCACGTATCATTCAAGCATCTTGCAGAAAAATTAGTTTTGAAAGTCCATGTTTAAACCCATTCTGCACACATTTTCTTTAGAAGGTAAAAATACATTTAAATGTAATAAATAAATAATTAATATATACCGATGAAGATAATATTAATTTAATAATTCCTATGAATGGAGACTAATGGTATATATTTTCTAATAAAATTTGTAGCAATTTTTTGCATTACCTCTGCATGCAGAAGACACGATGCGTTGAACATTCTCAACAATCAATAAATTTCGAATATTTACAACTGGCGATAAAACGGGGAACTTGAAAAAAAATTGCTGAATGAGCCCATTGTTTCACTTAGAATTTTATCTTCAACGAAAGCACAATAATAAATAACTTGCTTAACGTCAAGAGGAAGACTTTACTTGACTTTAACTTCATTGTCTGAAGATATCGAAAGAACAAAATTTGATTTATTTTATTTTTTTTATTAAAATAACGTAATTGAGCGTCGCATTCTTGAGATACAGATATCAACTTTGTTTTCTCTTTTTGCCTCTCTGTTAATTTTTCTCAGGATTATAGAAACATAAGGTTTGATATGTCCATTTTTAATAACATAGAGGATATGGCCAGAAGAATAAGCATAGTACATCAGAAACAGATTGTTAGCTGCCAAGCAATAATAAGCTTGTTGCTTACGTTATTCTTTGGCAATATCTTCCGTCTATAGTACGTTTTATAAGACGTACATAACAGAGTTGGCATCAATATCTCTAGGTGCTTAATTTTTTTGCTAATAGAACTGAATTCCTCTTGAAAGATGTTCTTTATATTTAGATGTCTTTAAAGATAAGGAAGTTATGATCGAGTCAACTCCTGTAATGACCCTGTACAAGAATCATATCTGCTTATTTGAACAAAAGTCAAGCAACTACAAGTACTTTAGACAAAAAAAATATTTTGGTTTTGCAACAGACTGTGGGTATTGCAAAGTTACTAAACTTTTCAAACTCGGGCCTACGGGGAATAGGACAAAATTAGAGACGAAAGTCGCTTTCATTCGAGCTGATACAGAAAAAAAGTGGTTTTAAATTCTTATCCCTGAATATTTCCATTAAGAAAAAAGTTGTATTAAAAACTTGGACAATTACGGTATTGTTGACTATAATTTATTTGATTTTATTTTATGTAGAACATAACAATTAACACATCGGGTGTCAGGGATTACCAACAAATAGCAATTAAATTGTTTTATTTAACTTCGCTATAATTTTGTTAAATACATGCCCCTTCTATTTTGCAGGATGTAACCGTGTTAAATAAATGCAAATAACATTTCATAGGTACCTATGGAAATTTCTGTATATTCCAACTTTGTTGAAAATTTTTTAAACGATTTTGTAAACTTTTACGAATTTTCTAGAAATTTTCTTGAACCTACTGAAAAAATATATGTACCCCAAAATATTATACATATCAATAATTGCAATGATGATTGCAACAATGTTACGAAACTAATACATATAAATTCAGGAAGAAAATAGTACAACAAATGTTAAATATTATTACAATTGTCTTATGTCTCAATACAGGGTGTTAGAAATCTGCCTTAATTTTAACAGACGATAGAATACATTAGAATAAACAAAAAAGCTTATATGACATGTATATGTAACAGAACAAAAGGTAACTAATAACTAATATGATAAAGGCATAAAAGCAATCAGTGTAACTAATAACTCTTATTGCGCATATCAAGGTCAGATGTTCTCAATATATTTTTTTTATTTCTGTAAAGATTTTAATTAAAAACAACGTAAAATATGTTTTAATAAACACAATATATTCTACTTTTACTACAAACTCAGAGATTTAAACTAGATTTAAGTTGTAAAATTCATTGGTACAATATTATCAAATGTTAAATGCAATATTTTTTTTTTGTGAAATTATATGAAAATATATTTATACATATTAAAATTATGACAATTTTTATACATAGTTATTTTTTACATGGCCATTTTTCCATATGGAAATTTCCAATTCTACGGCTCTGAACTGTATGTTTTTCCTTTTTTATTTAAGTTAAAATGTTTTTGGTTTCACGGAATTATTTCAGAATCATCAATTGCTAAGCTAAATCGAATCATTTCAAACAGACTGCCTAGCTGCAGCGTCAGTAGTTAAATAAAAACGCTGGATTCCAAGTCTTGTCTCTCAACAAAATAAACAAATCTAGAAAGTTTCGTCAGACGGTAAAACTTCCATCCAGATAATAACAATTTCTTGTTTGGAATGTTCCTTCTCGTTACGGGAAATGTTTGTCGGGACAGCGTTCACGTAAAATGATGTTTTAATTGTAACATTAAAATGTTTCCCTGGGTTTTATTGTTTGGCTTTAATTATCTCGCAGCGGACCGCGTAGATCCAGAGCGTTTATAATTACTTAAAAATAATAACGCCGCCGAAGTACCTGCCTGACAGAAATAACAACTGTGATGAACTCAACAGGTGCAATTACTCTCAATTGATGGTAATATATTCGGGAACCGTTTCGACTGGAGCGTGTCCCCGGGCCATGTTCTTCATATTTATAATAACAATTGTGTTTGTTGGAACATCGTGCGTGCTTGCAGATATACAGGGTGTTCTTGAGATAAGCGCAGACCTTTAAAATGGCAATAGAGAAAATAAACCATTTTTATAATCAATCTGTGATCAAAATTATTACACAGGCCGACTAAATTTTAACCCAACAACACGAATATACTTTCCCAAAGGATTTTGGTGCGTCAAATTCGAATCCGTCGTTCAAATTTCTCAATTGGCTCTGGTTTTCGAGATATCCTAACCTAAAAGTGCCAAAATCGCATTTTTTTGACATATTGAGGTTATGTTACATGGAAAGGTAATTTCTTTGCGGAAACCATTAATAATGATAGAGCATTTTGGATAAATTTAAGTTTGTGGTGCTGTGTTGTCAAATTTCAACATGCGATTTCTCAGACGAATAATGATTACGGAATAAATCCAAATGCGTTTTAAAGAGACCCCTTTAATGGTTTCAGCAAAAAAAATACCTCTCCATGTAACATAACCACAAATATATCAACAAATCACGATTTTGGCACTTTTAGGTTAGGATATCTCGAAAACCGGAGCCAACTGAAAAATTTGGAACTCGGCTTCGAATTCAGCGCACCAAAATCCCTCGGAAAAGTACATTCTGGTTTTTGGTTTAGAGGGTCGGCTAAACTTTGTTATATTTTTGAGTAAGTAGTCTAGTTTCAATATCGGCCAAATTCATTTCGCTCTAATTTATAGGAAGCGCAAGAAATTATTACTCACGTCTGGTAGTTAACTATAACTTTTATCAGTTTGTATTCTATAGCGCAGACATCGACGCAGGAAAATCGACGAAAAACTGTAGTCACAACCACAGAGGCGGCATCTTATTGTTATATCAAATTTGAAATCACTTTGAAACGGGAATGTGGATTTTGAAATTAATGCAGCGGATTGGATTGATTTTAACACTTCACATCAATTAAAATAAAAAGGGGTGATGACTGGAAACGTTAATAGTAGACTCACCGATGTGTTAAATGTTTATTGTTTGAACCTCATTAGGCTCCTACGAATTAATATTTCTTTTACCTCGTCTCACATAATATTGATTGATTCAAAATTTATATAAAAAAAAATCTGGATGTATATTTGTGTATTTGTGGTTTTAAATAATAAAATAATTTGACATACCTTATGTTACTAAAACTGTTCAAAACTTTGTCCACACATTTGGGTCCCTCTTGCTTCACAATAAGTTAAAACTATATCCATCAACTCCTGGTTGCTATACACACAAGCCATTTTTGACACTAACTACTAAAAAAACTATTGTAAACATTCTCGCAACGACGATTGTATTCGGAGTTGCTGAGGCCACGTGCTTCTCCACGCGTATTGCGAATGACCCTATTGACTAGGTACAGTTGTCCAGCGATGTAATGCTTGAAAGTACTACAACTTTTTTTCTCGGAAACTATAAAGATTTTACAAAATGTACAGAATTTTTTTTACGATATTGACTCCATTTCTCATACCGCATCTATTCCCAAATTTTTTGGATAAGTTGCGAATCACCCTGTATATAATACAATATACATATGTGAGATTTATTGAAACATCACTAATATACAGGCTGATTCATATTTTTTAATTGGATATGAGTTTTTAGTACTATGTTCAATTAATTATTCAGTTTGTAGTACGTAGTGACTTAGTGCTTTTCAAAGAGTAGTATGGTACCTACTTATTTAAAATGCCATTACTAAAAAAAACACTTATCTGTCCATAGCACTTTGTTAATAAAGTTGCACTTTGATTTGAAAATTTTTGTATAGAATACATTTCAAGAGAAGCAAGTGTGTAAAAAGTTACAAACAGTTCGAGATACATGCGGAGGAGCGCCGTCGTACATGGAAACCATCAGCAAGGGTATTTGTTCGATGCTCTAAATATGTGGCATGTTTAAGCGCCGGAATACCTAACACAGTTGGTTTATATACGAAACTCCACACCATATACCAACTGAAAATCGCTGCTGGAAACGTAAATTCTATACAGCGTGAAAATTCAATATTCCGCCTCTTGTAAAGTAGCATTCATCTGTGAAGAATAGTATTTGCATAATTTGGTTGTTGTGCTGAAACCATCGACAAAACTCTACACCCACCTGAAAATAATAATTTGCAGGCAAAGACCTCACACATTGGCTATGATAAGAGCAGTAACGGCTACCGTGACACACACGACATAGTAGGTAGTATTCGAAACACCTACTCTATGTAAAATATCGGGAGTACTGCGCCTCAGGTTTTCCTGGACAAGGGGTAAAATGTCTTCCTTCCAATATTAGACACGTTCCGATCGTTCTTGTCTAGGACCTTCGTGCGTTGGGTTCATTCTACCGTTGTCCCACAATATTTGAAAAGCGTTTTAAGCACTTTCTGAGATTCGGTTGTTGTGTTTGGGGGTAATGATTCTCATTTAAACGACGTCATATTTAAATAATATACGCCCTCCCCGTCAAATCAGCTAATTCTTGATTTGAATATGGCATTTTTAAACAAAACAACGTCGATGCAGGGTCAGCCTAATTTTCGCGTAATGAGTCTTGATTTATTTTCTGTATCACGTTCTTTGAGTATCGATTTTCGCATCATCACCTTCACTTCTTGAAACTAAAAACTACATATGTATGCTTTCCTTACATTCCTTCTTTACAGTTATTTTTATGCGTTCTTCACAAATGTTTTTCCAGATTCTCTACTTCATAACAAAGTTTGCTGTTTCATGGGTTTGATGAGACTAAATTTTGTTGTTCTTTTTCATTAGCTTACAAATACCGATGAAAAAATTACTGAAGTTATCTATAATCCAATTAAATGGGCCTTTAAATTGCAATTTTGGTAAATTTGCCTGAATTTTTGATATAAGTTAATTTGAGGTATACAATAACAATAAGTGACAGTAATTTTCTTTCAACCCCCGGCTAGAGGTGAATAAAGATAAAATAAAGAAGATTTTCAAGATAACTCAAAAGTGGTAAGCGCTAGAAAAAAGAGTTTCGTATAAAAGTTGTAGAGCATAAAATTCTACATAAAAATATCTTTTTCTATTGACTTTTTCTTGTACTATTAAAATTAACAGAGTTAGGAAGACTAGAAGTTAAGGGATGATTTCAGAAATTTAAAAAATCATAACAAGCAGGAAAATGATGTGATTTTACTACTGAAGATTATTTATTTATAATATTATATTCATTAATATATACGAATTCGCGTCTATAAACTTTCTTCCCTTACCCCTCTATATGTTTCGCTTTTAGACCAGGGTTTCGCTTCTGTTTTGGTTTGGGTGAATCGTATATCCACGGAGATTTTTGGCTTTTTGGTTTTCAAATATCACTAGAATAATGTAATATTTTTCTTCTTATTTAATTATGTATCTTTTCAAAAGTTGATTTTAGGCGAAAATGGAAGAGGAAAAAAATGTTTGCAATTAAATTTTTTACAAAACATGTCTAGTTACAAATCGAATGAATCATGATTATTATGGTAAAAATCGAAAAAATCGCAAAAATGGGGTTAAAAAACAATACTTTTTAGGTAATTTTTTTGGAGTATTTAAATTGGGTATAAGACCTTTATACTTGGCTCAAAAAAACTTCATGTTATGTAGAATTATCACACCAAATTTTATCAAAATCGGTTCTATAGATTTTGCATAATAATTTTGCAATCCAGATTTTGAAAAAAAATTAGCAAATTTTCAAAATTTTGCACAGTAAAAACCAAGCCCCTTAGATACTTGAAAATTTAATCACATATAGAAGGGCTCTCAAGCTTTCAAACTTTTTTTGAAAAATTCGAATCCGTCAATTAGAAGAGCTCTGGCGCTTGTTTAAACATTGGTCGAATTTTTGTACTTGTAAACAATTAGAACTTTGTGAATATTCAATCAAATCAAATTTTTTAAAGCAGGTTTTAAAAGTTCTTGAAAAGACGCTTCTTTAAAAAAAAACAGATCGATTGATCAATTAGTTACATAGTTATAGCCGTCATTTACACTTACATTTGTACTGGGACATCCAGGCTAATTTTTCGAAAAATACCTTTGGTATTCCGAGTACTTACCAGGTCTAAGTTTGCAATACTTTTCTTCATTGGCAACCTACTTTAAAACGTGTTTAAAGTTATTTATGCAAGCGAGAAATTCAATAAAATCGTACGGGTGGTGGTGGGGGAAGCAGAGAGCGCGGCCGCTTCGGCCTGCTCGAAATTGAATCGGCTATATTATAAATAAATAATTTTCAATAGTAAAACTACATAATTGTTATTTTTAAAATTAATTTGAGGCAGTAACACTACGTTCTTGTAGAAAAATTGACCGAGAATAAATTTGAATATATTCTCAATTTTGGATATTTTTGGTGGTAGAACAATAATTGTCGATAATGTATAATACCAATTTGTTCCATTGAGTGAAAAAAATTGGGTCCAAAACGAAAAAAACTAAAATTTAATTTTTACTTCAAAGTTAAAAAGTCAAATCGAAACATATCAATTTTCAAGACTTGATTACATGGAAACGGCTCGTCTGCCGAAAATTTTCAATCAGACCTTTTTTGTAGGGCATTCAATTTGCTTCAAAAATATATGTAAATATTTTTTTACCTCTATGATTTGGCAGTATTGACGCAAAAATGGGATCAGAAATAAAAAATTGAAACTAGCGATGATAGACCTCTTAAAAGTATCTAATATCAAACTCTCACAGTATTTTATTTTTTCGTCATTCTGAATGATATTCTCGATATACCTTTCAAAAAAAAATAGTCGATTTTTTGGCCCAGTCTAATAAGCATTCTCATTAAATATTTTTTTATACAAGTAACATTTTACATGTTTGTGAATATATTTCCAACTTTTTATTTAAAGTTTTATACCCATGAAATACATTTTAGTGACAACTTACTTTACAATCTAATTTAATAAATTCATGTGCATGTAATTTTCCATTAAACATTTTATTTATATTTTCTAATATATAACTTAATTTTTCTTCAGTTGCTGCTTAGGAAAGTTAGGAGAAATAGTATCTATGATCTAGTGAATTTTCCTCGTCATATACCTATTTTTAATTTAAAATTAACGAGCATCTGTTTTGTTTATTATTTATTAAACATAGCTATAGTTTTGTAAGATTCGTCTCTGATTATTTTAATTTGCAATTTTAAATTTTATGGAGTCTACAGGGTCGGAAAGTCCCCATGGTTCATCGACCGTTACGTGAGAGCGATAAAGTATGTCATAGAAATCCGTGCGATAGAGAAAGATGGCTATAATGAAGGCGTCTAATAGTCACCGCCCATTTCGCCCTTCCACAAATAAGATCCACTTCTTATTTGTAATAGTATAGTAAGTATAGTAAACTTAAAAGAATTCAGTTAATAACAGTTACTGTTATATATCTATTAAATAAGATCAAGTCGAAATTGGAACATAAATCAAATCCTGCGGCAGTAGTCTCTCAATAACGGTAGCTGAAACATATGTATAAGAATATGCTGGAAGAAGCCATAAACAGATTTTAGTAGTAATTTATAAGATGGGCTAGACGATATGTTCTAAACAATTTATGTTTATCCCATATTTAAATAACACAATAATGCTCACACGGCCATAATTCTTCGACTATCCCCTAAACAACTTAAATGTCCATAAATTCGGAATCAGTGCCGCACTTATATGCTTATAAAGAAAAATAACTGCAGTGTTTTAGAAATTTTTTATCATATTTCAGCGTTGTTTCATACGAATTTTATCCATTTATGGGTCCATAACTCATTGTTTTCTGCTTTACGACAGTCCCAGCTCAAAGTCTCGCTCTCTTTTTAGCGTGTCTTGGCAATTTATCGCGACCATTTCTGGGGCGGCAGCCGTAATCCACACGTCTCTCATATCATCTTTTAACTCACCGCGATCACCAAGATAATAATTCTTCATTTGTTGGGGTAAACCTAAATTATGGCGACCGTTAATAAATCTTGTTTTAGACAAAAGTGCGATAATTCCGAATTTAATGGCCCGGCGAAGTTGTTTTTTCAGGAGTTATACTAACAGCTCCACAAAAATGTGTCCAGGGTGACATAAAAGAGATGACAAATTGTCAACATTGTTTTTTTTATTACTAGTCCCCAGTAGGTTCCTGAAGGGCAAGGATATCGGCACAGACGAGATATAACCTCCAAATATGTTATATCTTAATGTCACTGCTACTCAGTATTGCTTTGAGTTAGTACTATGGTTAGTGCCACACTAGACGAAATAAATCTTACCAATTTGCAAATTGTAAAGCGAGAAACAATTACCTGGCGAACTAAAGCCTCGTCCACACTCAAATACAGACATTGATAAATAGACATCCAAATACCCAGATCATCCATTGTAGAAAAATTGTTGCCAGGTATTCCTTCTCTTCCTTGTTCTTAGGTTGATGACGACTGGCCCAACAATTTTGTTATCTTGTAAGATATTATCATAGGCGTCGCATACTCAGATTTTGATGATACCTTGCTCCTAGGTTGAATGATGGTGAAATTTAATGTTGGCTTCTGTGAATTTTGTGCCGTAGGGTGTTATCTGGTTTCTGCTTAACTTCTTCTTTGCGTTTTACTTCCTTCTTTCTTCTTTGTGCGCCAGCCCACATGAGCATATAATCGTACTTTAATTCAAATTTTTGTTCACTGTGTTTAGAGAAAGCTTATGTTTGAAAACAAACTAATTTAAGATATTATCAAATTTTAATCTGACATGAGTAGTTTCACCTCAGGGTAAGGTTCTGAGAATATTAATGAACTAATTTTAAAATATTCCACTGATTGATGAATTTAGATATTTAATTTTGAGAAGGCAAAGAAAAAAAAATATATTTGAATTTTAATAGACTAGTTATTCTATTTCTTTAAAAAAAAATTTCTAATTCATTTAATGACTTGAATTCTATTCCAGTATATTTCCAATTAAATAAGATAATGTGATTGTCTAACACTTAATTTTAATATTTTATTTTCCCAATATTATCCAATCTTTGATCAACAAAAATTTTCTTAAATTATACCTACGCCACGTCCTACTGTACCTTAATTAAATAATAATATTCAGTTATTTGGATTTCAATATTAAATCTAATACAAGTCTGTTTTGTATTAAGGTTTTATACCTTTCTATCACTGTCTTAACACTCTTATTTCTTCTCTTGTTGGTCCTTTCTCTCCTCTAGTCCTGTTCTGAACCGTCTAGCACAACTCCTGTCCTTGTCTTGTCATCTGTCATGCAGTTCCTAGTTATTTGTCTTCTTCCTAATATTTCTTTATAACTACTTCCTGGTCGGTGACTTTAATTAGGTGTGGGCGTACTCGATACTGGTTATTGCTCTATAACATTTAACTTGTTTCGTTATTGGACTTACTTTAACTTCTCTTGGCCTTGATCTTCAATTGATTTAGTTTGTGTGACTATGTTTTCTTCTATTCCTTCTTATACAGGGTAGCCCATCGAAAACGTACCGCAAGGCATTACAGGGTAGTAAAGAGATTTTCGGCAAAATCCAAAAACAGGTCAAATTTGTTTCTGAGGGAGACAACTTTTGGCTCAAAAAGCATACCAAAATCTTCAACCCCCTAAGTGGGGGTGCTATCCCCTAAATTTTTTCAAATGGGAATGGGGGTCAAGTGGGAGGTTATTAGAAAGGGCTTTTAATTCTCTATACATCGATTCTTACTTTTTGAAAATCGATTCATTATTTTAGAAAATATGCAGCTTTGAAAATACGAACAATATTTTTGACGAGAAATGCGAAAATCGATTTAATTTTACTTCAAAACTTACGGTATTAGTCAAGTAAATGCTGAAAATGTTGTCCGCCAACTTGCATACAATGATACAGGTTGTCTTCAAACCGTTGTCGAACATTCTGGAGCACTTGCGGTGTTACTTCGCGACATACATTAATGATTCGTCCTCGCAGATCTTCCAAGGTATCAGGTGGAGTGCTGTAAACTTTGCTTTTAATGTGCCCCCAGAGAAAGAAATCTAAAGGATTTAAGTCGGGTGACCGAGGGGGCCACTCAATTGCACCTCTTCGTCCTATCCAGCGTCCTGGAAACGTCTCATTTAGGTAATTGCGCACATTGAGCGAGTAATGTGGAGGAGCTCCGTCTTGCTGGAAAATCAGTTCGTGTTCATTGTAAGCAGGGTCGTCCTCTATGATATTTGTTAGAGCTGGGTCGATGACATTTTGTAGTAAATCCAAGTACATATCGCCTGTCAAATTTCCAGGAAGGAAAAAAGGACCTACAATGGAATTTCCAAAAATACCTGCCCATACATTCAACTTCTGGGGGTGTTGGGAGTGTGTCTCATGGAAAATCCTTGGATTGGTATCAGCCCAGTAACGACAATTATGGCGATTCACTAAACCATTCAAGAAGAACGTACACTCGTCCGAAAAACACACATTAAAGAGGAAATTATCGTTTATCGCTCGTTCAGTCATTATTTCGCAAAATTGCAAACGACGATCAAAATCGTCTTCATTTAGCTCTTGCACTAGCCGAATCTTATAAGGATGGAATTTGTATTTTTTTAATATTCGTTGGACACTTGTACGACTCACTCCTGTCGCAGTAGCCAATTGCATTGTACTCAGCGTACTATCCATTGCCACTTGCCCCAATACCGCTATTTCCGTAGGTTCATTTAGTACCGGATTTTCAACCTGCCTCTTTTTGTTATGAACGGAGCCAGTTTCGCGAAATTTGGCCACCAATTCGCGAACAATTTTTCCAGACGCATGTTTCTCAGGATGCCGTTGGTTGAACAGTTCGGCGACCCGATTTCCGCATTCATTGTTTTTGAAAAAAAGCTCAATAATTTCTACTCTTTCTGGAATTGAGTACACCATAATTAATCAATTTAAAAGACTCGGCAGTATTGGTACTCTTCAACTACAAGTCACAAGACAGTTATCTAGCAACTTCTTGTGGCCTATCTAAATACGAAACAAAAAGCGGACAATTTTTTGCTCACCAAAATCAGGCTAAAGAATTCGCAAATCAGAAAAAAAAAAGCGCGAATTCTTTTGAAGGAATTTACCAAGCTAATACCGTAAGTTTTGAAGTAAAATTAAATCGATTTTCGCATTTCTCGTCAAAAATATTGTTCGTATTTTCAAAGCTGCATATTTTCTAAAATAATGGATCGATTTTCAAAAAGTAAGAATCGATGTATAGAGAATTAAAAGCCCTTTCTAATGACCCCCCACTTGACCCCCATTCCCATTTGAAAAAATTTAGGGGATAGCACCCCCACTTAGGGGGTTGAAGATTTTGGTATGCTTTTTGAGCCAAAAGTTGTCCCCCTCAGAAACAAATTTGACCTGTTTTTGGATTTTGCCGAAAAGTTCTTTACTACCCTGTAATGCCTTGCGGTACGTTTTCGATAGGCTACCCTGTATATGGTTTTCTTTATTAACTACACTTGTTTCTTTATGGTTATTAAATTATTTTCCTTTTTAAAATTGAAAATATAATTTCTACAACTTTTGCTGTCATCCCAATTTTATTATCTTTTTCTTAGTTACCACCCTCTTTTCTTTTCATACCCCACTAATTTTTATAAATCACTTTCTAATTCTAGTAATCCAAATTTTAATGACCAATCAAATTTTTTATTTCGAATATACTTTATTATATTATATTTCTTTAAATTTTTTTTGTAATTCCTTTTTTTACAAAAAATTTAATATATCATGTACTAATTTTATTTATTTTGTCTCTCCTTCCAATTTCCACCATTTACTGTACTCCTATTGGTCACACTTATTTAACTTATAATTTTTTCTTTAAAATCAATTTCACTAATTTTATCTTCCAAAATTTACCTTTAAAAAAATCTTTGGCTGAATTTATTCTAAAGTGAACTCAAAAAATTATAAATAGCTACTTTAAAAACCAAGCCAGAAAAGTAAATTCTATTTCATTTAGTTATATTTATTAATTGTTTAAAACTATAAAATGGTTTTTTAAATTTTCTTTTTGCTTTGTTAATGGATTTAATATAACAATTTTACTTTATTAGATTGATGTGCTTTTTAACAAAAATACTTTGTAACAAATAAAAATAGTAAACAATGAGTTGTCCCGAATCAAGAAAATCATTTAAGTTTAAATTATTTTATATACCACCAGCTTGTTTCGATAAAACTAAAAACAGACATGTCAGCACATCATTATCAAATACAATATAAAATCCAAATAAAAATATGCACTTTCTGTCGATAGACAATGGTTTATGCTGTGATGTTTATTTAGTTCTGTAAAATGCAACCGGAATTTTATTTATAGACTAGGTTTTCATGGCAATACATTTTTATGTTTTTCTTTGGTTTGCTTTGTATAATCTGGAATTCAAACAACAAAATAAAACAATGAACGAGCTGAAAAGTAAACAAACGTTTTGTTGGCATGGTAATCAAACTCAACAGACAAAGTAAATTTAAAAAATTTATACTACACTATTATATGCTCTCAAATGACATATCATGAAAATAATCAGCAGTGAAATAGTCACACAGAAAAAGGAAAGAAACTTGGATTTACGTTTACTTTGAGAAAAAAGTGTTTATCACTTTCTTGACTCTGATGGTGGTTCCCCTCAACAATGTCAGCTATTTTTCTTCGGCTAACAAATATAAACCAAATGGGGGATAGTGGAGGTTTATTAAAGGGCATCAATCAATTTAGTGAGGGAAATAAATAAGCCCTGTCCCAAGTGATACTACTTTATCTGATATATGGCAGTAACTGGATACTTTATTTCGTCTAAAAAATTATAGTAGGTAAGATTTTGTTATCTCTTGCGTGAAAAATTGAGGTAACACCACTGTCAATGAAGTATTTTGTAATTGAAAATGCATAAATGTTCCAATTAAATCTTCCAGCCCAATAATTCGGATATCAAAAGATCTGTAAAAAAATGACAAAATACCTACTTACTCTTCGTACATACACGGAAAGAACAAATTCAATTCAATTGTAGGAACTTTGGAAAATGGCTCGTGTGAAAAACCATTGCATATGTAAAACTTAAGTATGTAAAAATTTGTAAGTAGTTCTCAAGATATTTGAATCCGATACAATTCTTTAAGGGCAAGGTACTTTGGAACTTTTATCATATTAAATTATTTTGTTTAAAATGGTAACATAAATCATTTTATCCAGTTTAACTAATATGTATTTAATTGAAGGGAACATCATAATATTCTTTATGTCTTTGTTTCGAAACTTGGTATATTACTCAAAGAATGCATCTTAAGTTTGTACAATGCGCAGGTGAGTGACTTAAATCTGGGATATTTTGTGATAAAAAAAATATATTGCACAGAAACACATTTGAGACATGCTTATTCTAAAAAGTTACCCTTGTATAATTTTCGTTAAATACGAACTATAAATACCTATGCTTTGTATTTTTAAATCTGTGTTTAATTATACAATTAATTTAAATAAATACGTGTGGTATTTTATAATTAAACAAATTCTCTATGATTTTCTGGAATTATAACATTTTTGTTACGTCGTCATCTATACTGGGACTCAAAATAATCAGTTGCATGAAAGTCTCTATCTCTGTATCCGTATCTACCTTTACATCTACCTCTACTTCTATCTCCACCTCTACCTTTACCCCTCTACCTCTACCTCTACCTCTACCTCTACCTCTACCTCTACCTCTACCTCTACCTCTACCTCTACCTCTACCTCTACCTCTACCTCTACCTCTACCTTTACCCCTCTACCTCTACCTCTACCTCTACCTCTACCTCTACCTCTACCTCTACCTCTACCTCTACCTCTACCTCTACCTCTACCTCTACCTCTACCTCCACCTCCACATCCATCTCTACCTCTTTCCCTATCCCTGCCCTTTCCCTATTCCTATTCTTATCCGTACGCTGTCTCTATCTCTATACCTATTCCTATCCATATCCCAATAAGTAGGTATTCCTATTTTTACCTTTATCTTTAAAAGAATTTCATCATCAATTTTTAAAATGTTACACCTTTTGTTGTTTAAGAAATAGTTTTAATTTCAAATATCTTTAAAACCAATGATTTTTGGTAAGCTGCTAGTATTACGTAAATTATTCAGAATTTAGTTTATCATGTGAATTAAACTTGCTATTACATATTTTTTTGTTAGTTACATCATTTACACCGTTGTGAATAGAAATGTCGCTAGAACTCAATATTAAAAGAACTTATGATGTATTTTTAACAGAAGGCCGCATAAAAAATAAACGGTAAAAAAGTTAACAATATGTCTGAAGATAGAAAGAGTAATAGGTAACTTTTGTCTTAGATGATTATATTACTAATTGCTGAACTACATAGGGATCAGTGTACTTATTAAAATGGAAATTGCATCACTAAATTCTAACCTTAAATTCAAAACACGTTTCCGCGTTTCTATTTAGTTGTCGCCACTTTTTGCAATGATTTGATTTGTTTTGTGGAGATTTGGCGTCGGTTTTAGTATGATCACCGCGTACATAGATGCGGCAGTGAACTAAAATCAAAGACCAAATCATTAATAAATCACCAAAGGATTTATCAATTATTCAAGTACAATGAGTAGAAACAATACCGCAACAGCTTCGTCGTTTCCCCTGAGGGAAAAACTTTGTTGCGCGTATATTAAATTCCTAACCGCGATATTTGAATTATAGCAACTAAAAGCGTCTAGCCTAGCATTATTTAGGCTATCATTCCGCTTCCCTTGCTTTGATTTCGGAGCGTGAGCGGCGCTCACAACAGCGTTGTACCGAAGTTTTAATCCTCCGAGGGAAGATCCGCTCGTCAGATAACTCCTTGGAAGGTTTAAATTTGTAGCAAAGTGTCGGTAAAATACATCTTTTCAGGAAGAATAACAGGATTCGGGGGTATCGCACGGGCCACCGTTGACAAGAGAATTCGGATTGATCGATGGGTCAGAGTGTCTAAGCTCTATTACTAGATTAACTACATGACTGCACCCGGCAAAGAGCGATAACATGGGATCAAACGCGGCCTAACTTGGTCCCGTGAAAAATGACCAGAATTTTTTGGATCGTTTCTTATAACGGCTTTTTAACCTAGCGGGTAGCTGGATGGACCTTTACTAAAGAACCAATAAGTTATTCCCCGCATAAAAATAAAACTACATGACTTAAATCGGCAATATACGAAGTATCGTTGAAAGTATAGTCTTCCTTTAAACTGACGTTTTAACTACAAAAATAAATTTTTACGTTTAAATGAATTTATTTGCTATATAGACAATCGATTTATACGTCGATGGGTACTCAGAGTTACCTATAACTGTTTGCCGCCGGATTTTAAATTTAAATTAAAGCCAGACCGAAAGTGTTAATTGGTAACACTAATATACGAATAACGTATAAGAGCTGGGTGGGAGGACCTTTTTCGTTGAGAAGCTCTAACTGGCTAGAACACATGCTATACCTTTAAAGCACTTTTTACCACGAGATCTTTGATTTTATAGTACAGCAAACACCGTGACAAAGGTATGAATTTGTACAATAATTGTGATCGGAATTAAGAAGTCTACAGTGATTAATCTCTAAATTTTAATTGGTATAAAATAGTATTTGTAAAACCACGTGTCATTTATTCTCTTCTCTGTACTGATTGGGACTGTTCTTTTAAATATTTTAGCATTTTCATATAATCCTGAAGTAGTAGAGAATGAATCTATAGTAGTAGCGAATGAACCTGTAGTTGTAGCGAATAAATCTGTATTAGAACTATGAGTAAACCTGTAGTAAACTGTGGAAGAAATCTATTGTAGAATTTCCTTATTTTTAAAATTAGTGTCTGTGTCCTCTACTAGGGAAAAGTGATGAATTAATAGACATCCATCCAGGCAAATCCCTAGTGGTGCCTGTTGAACTCTATTTTTTCCCATCCTTTCGACAACCTGAGATAAAGCCTTTCGGTGAACACCCAACCCACAACCTGCCGAGGCGGAAAACAAACTTCTATAGTCCATGCATATTAGAAGCGGGTATATGTAAATATTTGCATAATAGTATGAAACAAAAATGGCCAGTGTCTACTTTTCTACACTAAACGCTTCACTTGGAATTTACCAAATAATAATTTCTTACTCATAAGGAAAGTGTAGAAAATCATTAACAGTTGCCCTAAGTGTTGCGTGGTTAATCATCTCCGGCGATCTGAAGCATCGCATCGATCAATTTATTCGATACGCGTCGGTGAACAATCCAGATAGTTTGACTACAGATTTAGGCTATTTCGAATACTATAACGTGTATTGCCGCTTACTAGCATAGTACAGATTACTACCGTTTATTTATTGGATTATCGCCACAAAATTTTCGATGTCTACTCTTAACTCTCGATGTGGTTAACAGTACATCAGTTCTGCAATGACATTGTTTAAAATTGTTAAAACTAATAATTTTACTTGATACTTTCCTAAAGGTGTTAATACCTATCGGCCGAACAGAACACTTTCCATTACGGTATCTAACAAAAAGTAGACCATTTGTTGTTGCTGGATATCTAAGGGCATTTTCTACAAATTTCTACTATATTCTTCAAGTTTCTCGTTTCGCCGTAAATAACAAAAGGTCTGGTTTTATTGGTTTTTAGCGTTGGAATTTTCACTATGAACATATTACCTATATCTTCCACATCACCTACGCCCATTTTATGAAGCCCGCCTCTTCTGCACATTGCAATGCCAAAAATTCATACAACCTGAAATTAGAAAATATTTACTATTATTCAGTGTCCTGAATGAAATTACTGCAATAAAATTATCTTTATAAATATAATTAATTATTAGATGCTTTTTTAGAAATTTTATGTCTCATCTTCGTTGAACAATTTTGATTTATTAACGGTAAATCTTTTGAGATCTACATAATGTGTTTTTTTAGTTATCAGGAAAGCTTTCACTATGGAATACCCTGACTAATGACTCACCTGTTTTATATGCTCTGCCCTTTCTGAGGATCAAAATTTCGTTAAGACTGTTAGCTATTTTCAAACAAGTAATCGTTAAATCGCTTTTGCGCCGATTCATAATGTTCTCGTGACTTCTCAGGTATTAGAGTCAATTTTGTTTAAACTCATCCATATCAACTTTTAACTTCATTTTAATTCAAATAAAAGACAACAATTATGACCTCAACTACAGTAGTTTATTTGCAATATCGTTTATACCCATCTGTACCCATTATAACCTATTAATGATGGCTTAATATTTTTTATAATGTAGTGGGTTAGTCATGACATTTGAATAATACTAGCTGTCAAAGTTAGGTGTTAGAACTTACCCAATTAAATTAAGTTACTGATAGTTAGTAGAATCATGATAATAATGAACTTATTGTGTTGGTCTACGGTGAATACCAGCAAAACGCGCAGAGGCATGTCATCGTTATGCAGGACGTTTTTCGATGCGGTTCCATCCCATCTGAGATTTGTTTATCTCATACAATCAGCCAAGATCCTAGCAATTAAGCAAAATCGTTGAACATTTCTTTTAGTAGTAAAAGCACCCAACCTACAATTTTTAAATTTCAAAAGTTATTCTTATAGTTTCAAGTTTTTCTATTTTTATTAATATTGTTATATTTGAATTTCTCAAAAAACTACACTTTCGATGATATTCTATATAATTTTTATAAGTGAGATAAACAGGAATAGCATCTTTTCAAACCACTATTAAGGCAACATATAGACAACTTTTTGTTGCTCAATAACATCGTACATTGAAAACTAAAACTGTTGTACAGAAATAAAGAAGCGATTTAATAAATAAATCTTAGTGAAACTGTCTTGAGATGAATAGTTTTTACCACACATATCCTCAAATGTCGATAGTTTAACTCGAAGTCGATCTTAAATTGTGTTATTTATTACTTACCAATTTAAAATTGGATAGAAATAATGAACGCAATAAATCCTTTAATACAGAAAGATTGGGCTACGCCTTTTACTTTGCTTTTCAGGCTGCAACCTGGTACATCTAGGAACAGCACAGACTTCTATTCAGAAATTCAGGAAATGTTATATGATAAAACCTGTGAAAAATTCCGACTAAAATATTTTAATAGTTTGAAAACAATTTTTTTTTAATGGAATACTCAGGATATATTATAATATTCAGTTTAAAATTGAATTATAAATTAAGAAATATAAATCATGTCCCTATACTTATCTCTTAAGGCTTAAGAACTAACGAGGTTTATTAAAAAATTAAAAACGATTTCTCTGTTAATCTGTATATGAAGTAAAACAATTAGTCTTTCATAGATTTCAAATTATTATCAATTTCTTGGACAGTTTCATTTGCAACAAAAAATGTTAGTTATAAGTAGGGCTGTCAGGACTGAGCCGCGGGACATAGGCGTGCGCATTATTTATTAAAAAGCAACAAATTAAATTGTCAACAATACACCACCATTTGTGTCAGTATTTGTTTTTCCTGGTAAAATAACGCACGTAATCTTTATTTTCCTGTTTACTATATTAAATTTAGTATAATTTAAGCTTAACCTTACCATTGTCGTGAACCATATTTGGCAAAAATATGGATGTTCACAAATCTGGAGACGATATTTGAAGAGTAAATATATCCAGGTGTGAAATATTTTTTGACTGACAACCATAATAACACGAAGAAACATTTTTGGAACCCCTGATTTCATCAAAAGCTCAGCTGGCTATGATCACTATTGTTTTCGTGTTTGTTCCTAGTTATCAATACACAATATTAGATATACTATTATAGCAATTCTCGATAAGTTTTATTTAACAATTGTGATTATTATCAATTTTAAGCCCAGTTTTATAATTTCAATGGTTTTGATTACTGAAAATTCATATTATTAATGCAGTCTACTTACTATTAAAACCCAAGTTCATGAATACCGTATATTTCTTAAGCAAAACCAACATTCATATTTAATTCAGTATTTCAAAATTCAGCTATGTATTATAAACAACAGGTGATAAAACGACAAACAAATAATTTGACCAGCTATAAAATTTCGGTATACTCGAGTTTTGTCAGTGTAGTAATGACGTGATTACTAATAAAAAAAATAGATTTGATTTATTATGAAATTTAATATTTGTTATGATATTGGTTTAATCAAAAATAATCTTTTATTTGACTAAACTTAAATAGAAAAGAATTAAATACAGGCGAGTGCTTGACAGTTTTTTGTCTTATGAACTATGTCTCTTTTAATTTTATAAATAGAATTTTTACGAAAATTTCCAAACGGTGCGAAATATTTTTATGAAATTAGGTATTCCGGGGTTTTTAAGGACACCAAATACGCTGATCTAATTATTTTTTGGATATTTCATAGAGGGCGCTAATTATGCTACATTCAGAGGGTGATAGTACTGCAGAAAATAAGATTTTTTTTTTGTCTTATGAACTATATCTATGTCTATCTCCTCTTGTTTTCGAGATACAGAGCCACAGAATAAAATTTTTTAAATAGAATTTTTACGAAAATTATCCAAACGGTGCGAAATATTTTTATAAAGTTTGGTATTCCGGAGTTTTTAAGGGTGCCAAATACGCTGGTCTAATTATTTTTTGGATATTTCATAGACGGCGCTAGTTATGTTACACTAATGTTACATTTTAAGTCCTAATTTTTTTAAGGTTAGGTTTTTTACCATTCAGGCTCCAATTTCTAATGTACAATTTTATTTTCTAAAAATAATGTATTCTTGTTGGAACTTCCTAATGTGAACCGTTTTCGAGAAAAAAGGCCTTTAAGCTTTTAATTAAAAAATAAAAATATTTCGCACCGTTTGGAAATTTTCGTAAAAATTCTATTTAAAAATTTTATTTTGTGGCTCTGTATCTGGAATACAAGAGGAGATAGACGTAGATATAGTTCATAAGACAAAAAATTCTAATTTTTTGTAGTACTATCACCCTCTGTATTTACGGGAGGACTTTCTGAAACAGCCTGTATAGCGAGGTCTAAATGAAGAAATATATATTTCGGAATAAGATTTCTAGTGGATTTTACAAACAACAATGTGCAGTTAATAAATATGTTTTAGCCGCCCATATTCTTAGACAACATAAAAATAAATGTATAATAGCTCTAAGGAAAACATCTCATCAAAATGAAACGGTCACAAGTCGCCAATAGTTGTAACTTATTTCATCGAAATAGATTCCATTGGACAGATCCCGATAATTCAAGACATATTTTTCAAGAGCTTCGTTAAAGATATGTTGAGACCAGCAACTTTATTCGTTCTTTTGTTCTATCTTTGCTGAAATATTTCAGATAAACCGGGAATATCGTTTGGCGCGTCAAGTAGACAAATACTCCGGGTGCGGGTCTCCGGATTTCATATGTAATATTTATGCTACAATAGAGTCAAACAGGGTCAAAAATTTCTGATTTGGCACAAATTTCATCCGAGCTCCTGAAATACGAGATAAGAATTCACGCGACGATGGGTCCCATATTCGCGCGCTTTTGTTTAGGTGCATTTCCTTTGGATGTCTCGCATTTTTTCTTGAAATTACTTTACAGGTGACACACAAAATATACACGCGCTAGGTAATTTGAAGAAGAATGTGGGATCTCACAAAGCCAACGGATTTTTACGAGAGGCAGTATTACCTCTCGTAGGCTGAGGCAATTTTTGTTTGAATGAATAAAGCAACTATACGAAGTACGAATATGAATTTTTAAATGAAATATGTATTGTTCCCAATGCCTGCTTTATTTGAGTAAACATTTTGATAATTAGATTCAGTATTAATATCTTAACCATACAAAGATTATTATTTGATTCATTATCATTAAATACAGCTAATTAATGGGGTATTACGAGTATAATTGATTTTAATTCACAAATAAAGATTTGCAAGGAAACATAGGCCAAGTACAAAAATATTAATTTTGAGAAAAATCATTATTTTTGCAGGTCATACTCGTAGTTTTTTATGGGTGTAAAAATTTTTGAGGTAGTCTTGTTAGACTTCCTATAGCAAATATTTAGAGTATGTACTATTACATATATTTTTTCTGTCTATTTATTACTTTATTTATTTCTCTTTATATGTTGGCCAAATTTTGAATATTTAAATTATTTTATTTCTTTTAAAATGTTATTTTTTTTAAGCCGGCCTGTTTCTGCTACTATGGTTAAACACCGCTGCCAGAAGACGAGCAACCCCTAATCTGGAAATTTTGACGAACCCCCACTTTGGCATGGGTAGAAATCTTAGACAAGGGATCAACGGCTTTACATCCTTTTCGAGGGATGGTATGGCAATCTGTACAAACCTCACCTAAATTTCTATAACTACTGTGAATACATCGACACTGGGCGAGCATCGCGAGCCTTCCCCTGATGGTCCGAAAATAACCCTTATACATATTGTTGGGTTCGAAGGGGGATATCGGATGGTGACATTCAATTTGACCTTGACCTTGACGGCCTTCAAGGCTATTTGAAGGTCAAATCTATTTTTTTAGATAGGAACTTCTATTTTTAACCCCGGATTCAGAAAGAGTGCAAAATTTTACATTTAAATAGGTACTTAAACCTTGTTCATGTTTAGATAGATATGTTCGTTTACGTTTAGATATGTACTTAAGACTCTTCTTCTTCAAGATCTAATTGGAAGATATCATCCTCTTCCATATCCAACAAGTTTGTAAGGATTATTTTCAGATTGATGGCTCTCATGACGAGATATTCAGGTGCGTTATTTAAAATTTTTTGTCCTTGAAATAACCTTTAAACGTCATTCCAAATAAGAGCCTTTCGTACCTATCTAGAAGTAAAATTTTGCTCTCTTTCCGAATCTAGGTTCAAAATAGAGGTCCTTATTATAAAAATTAGATTTGACCTTCAAATAACATTGAAGGTCAATGTCCAGGATTCTTTCCAGAACATAGTGCTTTGGTTTCACATATACTTTTTTAGTTTATAGAAACATATTACTTCAATAACTTTAAAAAACTGTTAATTTTCATTTATCTTGGAAAGTGAATTTTTTAACCTATTATCCTGTGTTAGCTAACTTAATCTAGTATATTTAAACTTTAACACTGTAGACGCTGCTTTTAAATTAATAGAAAACATCAATACATGTTTGGAAAATAAGGAAATCCCGTTAGGCATTTTTTGTGACTTATTCCATTGTATTGATCACCAAATATTAATTGACAAGCTGGAGTATTATGGCATATTTGACAAGGAAAACAATTGGTTTAAAACATATTTATTTCAAAGAAAGATGCGTACTGAAATAGTCGAAATAAAAAGTTGCGTATCAAAAAAAAATTCATTCTGACTTTGCCAGATTCGAAAGCGGAGTTCCGCAAGGTTCTATTTTGGGACCACTGTTACTTCTGTTGTGTATTAAGGATATGAAATTTTCCAGAGATCAAATTTTCATTATATGCTGACATCAGCTTGTTAATACAGGATATAAACAAAAACGATTTAATAACCAAAGCTCAAAATATTTTAGAACACGTTTCTGATTGGTTTCTTGCTAATAAGCTGATGCTAAATAGCAATAAAACTAACAGTACAAAATTCGAAATACGCGTAATTACAGATACCTCTTTAAAATTAAATAGTG
The DNA here is from genome assembly GCF_000390285.2 of Anoplophora glabripennis. Taxonomy (NCBI): domain Eukaryota; kingdom Metazoa; phylum Arthropoda; class Insecta; order Coleoptera; family Cerambycidae; genus Anoplophora; species Anoplophora glabripennis. The sequence continues at coordinate 244,322 of NW_019416335.1, read as the reverse complement.
ATCAAATATGCTCGGTACAATCTACAAAATTTGTTGGCATTTATGTCGCTTCTCAGTTGAATGGATGGAGCACATAACCAATTTAAAGACAAAGTTAGGAAAAAGCCGTATATGCAATACTAACTGTTAAACGAAACATTCATTTTTCCACAGCAAAGATTGTTGACTATACATATTTCCAGAGTGTATTGCAATATGAAATTAAGCTTTAGGGAGGATGTACTAGTTCTGAAGATGTATTCCTGGTCTAAAAAAGGCAATAAGAATCTATATGTTTAGAGATTATCTATTTTAATTCATAAAAATAAACATTTGGTCAACACACCAAGTGATGCACATGTAAAATAGGTACACAAATATGTGTCTGTTTATTTATTTTTTATTATCTTTGTACTTTTAATGTTTCGCTGTTAAGTTTGTACTCTATAGGTATTTTTTTAAATTTTACATTCTTTCAATTTTTGGGGCAAAAACGCAGATATGTAAATATGCTGGTATACTTACTTAATATTTATTGTCAACACAATACTTTCCTCACACCTTTAATTAGGTTTATGTTATTTTTCTCTAGTCTCAAAATATTTTTCTATTTATAATTTCATATTATAATAACTTAAAGAAATAAATGCTTACTTACTTATACAATAGAAATTCTTAAAACTATAAACTTTTTTATTTGTTAGTCCTTTCGAGATCAAGTCTAATTCTGTTCAGTTTTCTTCTCTAAAGGTTTTATTTTGGGATCGCTCAGTGACTTGTTTTTCTTTTTTTTGTTTGCTTTTCTCTGGAATTTATTCTTTCCCTTAGAGTTATAATATATTTTATTATATTAATTGCTCAAAATTGCAGTGTGAGGTGTTGGTACTTTATGCCTAAAATGTACTTAACGACAAAACATACTTGTATGTGGTAACGTATAAATCTGACAAATCTGTAGGTACTTTAAAATACAGTGAATTGTGTTTGGTGCCTAATTTGTAGCAACTTTATCTGCAACTCTTTTGTAGAATATTTGAGTGAAAGTACTCAGTTTTTGTTTAAATATAATCACAAATGAGTAAAATGATCAAAATGCCCAATATTGAGTGAAAATGTACTTAATAATTTCACTCACACCGATTTTTTTACAGTGAAGGTATGACTTTTGCGTGTGGCATTCATATCCAAAAATAGATGAAATATAACCTAACCGACATAAACTGCCGTGATGATTGTACCCTCCCAAAAACTCATCTAAAACCGTCAAGCAATCATCTAGAGTGGATACAGGTATTTTGATTAATTGAAATATCGTATGCGCCAAAGAATTAACCGATTCCCCCAAACTTCCGCCGCACTTTTAAATTAATAAATTAACTGTGTTTGATTGTTGATTCTGACAACTCAATTCCATTACCGCTGTAGGTATGCAACGCCATAACTGCGGGATGTATATCATTTGAATACAAGCCCTCGACAGGTCGCCGTATGCGGTAGTAAACGAATATGATAATTTTTGGTTGTTATTACAAGAGTTAATTAACGGTCATTGTCAGTGACCAAGGAAATGGCTACATTGTAAACATTGCACCGGCGGTATCACTTAACCTAGCGGTAAACAGTGACGTTGAGGCATGATTTACAGGCCAACGCTGCGCGATAAATTATGCCGTACTTGCTCTGCAAAGGTTTAACGAGATATTCTAGTTAAACAGTTTTGTGATACATAGAAGCAAATGGGTCTTTTAAACATTCCATCTAGACTGGTATGTTATATTTTCCATTCATGAGTACCCTGAAATTACAATTAAAAAAGTGTTTCAACACACTAAGTGAAAATTATTAAAATATTAGCCATAAAAATTGTTCCGTTCTGTTTGTTGGGTCTATATTTATGTGTATTGTTCCATCAAAATGTACAGGATTCTTTAAATTGAACTCGACAATATTTTAAAGGTAGATTAGTCTACTATGACCACTTGCAAAATTGGGGGCAATTTTAAATTGCATTCTATGGTTGTCGTGCGTTGACTTTGTCTATTCCCATCTTCTCCATTAGGTCATCTCGTGGCGTGGTGTATGGCGTGTAGTATTGGATAAGTATCCGCTGACCCGATTATTTTGGTGACAATTATGACCAGTACCTACTGAATATGATGAAGAACAGAACACTATAAAAACTGCTTTGCTGTTAAAATCAACCACATGGTGATATGGATCATCTTAAAAGAACAACTCTTATATCCTTTTCACATATAACGAGTCCAGACTCTTTTATCGCTATATTTTGGGGGTATCTNTATTTATGTGTATTGTTTCATCAAAATGTACAAGATTCTTTAAATTGAACTCGACAATATTTTAAAGGTAAGTCAGTCCAAGACCACTTGCAAAATTGGGGGCAATTTTAAATTGCATTTTATGGTTGTCGTGCGTTGACTTTGTCTATTCCCATCTTCCCCATTAGGTGGTCTCGTGGCGTGGTGTATGGCGTGTAGTGTTGGATAAGTATCCGCTGATCCGATTATTTTGGTGACAATTATGACCAGAACTGAATATGATGCAGAACCGAACACTATAAAAACTGCTTTGCCGTTAAAATCGACCACATGGTGATATGGATGGATGAAGAACAACTCTTATATCCCTTTCACATATAACGAGTCCAGACTCTTTTATCGCTATATTTTGGGGTGTCTTGACTTTCTCATTGAATTCTGGAAAAGATAGAGCAAAATCCTGAGTATTTGGTACAAATATTATTTACAAACAAAGCCGATTTGATCATATGGGTAAAATGAAATCCGCATGCCTTAGTTGAAGATCATTATGTTTTCTTTCCTTTTTTTGGAGAAATATTTCAGTACTTCTTGAGCCTAGTGTTCTCAGAGCCTAGCTTTGGTTTATGATGAGTCTCCTTCCCATTTTGGTATAAGAGCGTGACAATATTTAAATAATTTCAACGGTAGACCTCAGTTTTCACCCCTCCGAACACTCGGTTTAAATCCTATACATTTTTACATAGAGAATGCAGAGAATACAGTGATATTATAACGAGCGTTCAAATAAAGTTGGTTCTGAAAATTTGGACGTAGGGCGTAGCGTATAGCAAATGAACTTAAACGTCATCTGTCAAAGCGCTATATCGTCGCTATCAATTTGANCTAAGTGAAAATTATTAAAATATTAGCCATAAAAATAGTTTTGTTCTGTTTGTTGGGTTTATATTTATGTGTATTGTTTCATCAAAATGTACAAGATTCTTTAAATTGAACTCGACAATATTTTAAAGGTAAGTCAGTCCAAGACCACTTGCAAAATTGGGGGCAATTTTAAATTGCATTTTATGGTTGTCGTGCGTTGACTTTGTCTATTCCCATCTTCCCCATTAGGTGGTCTCGTGGCGTGGTGTATGGCGTGTAGTGTTGGATAAGTATCCGCTGATCCGATTATTTTGGTGACAATTATGACCAGAACTGAATATGATGCAGAACCGAACACTATAAAAACTGCTTTGCCGTTAAAATCGACCACATGGTGATATGGATGGATGAAGAACAACTCTTATATCCCTTTCACATATAACGAGTCCAGACTCTTTTATCGCTATATTTTGGGGTGTCTTGACTTTCTCATTGAATTCTGGAAAAGATAGAGCAAAATCCTGAGTATTTGGTACAAATATTATTTACAAACAAAGCCGATTTGATTATATGGGCAAAATGAAATCCGCATGCGTGACACTATTTAAATAATTTCAACGGTAGACCTCAGTTTTCACCCCTCCGAACACTCGATTTAAATCCTATACATTTTTACATAGAGAATACAGAGAATACAATGATATTATAGATTAACGAAAAATGTTACTGAAAATTTGAAGTATGAAGTTCAAGCAGCATGAACTGAAGTGCATTTTGCACCAAAAATTAAAGTTTTAATGAATTTATTTTTCCATATTTAAAAAGAACATATTCTTTCGATAAACAAATTTTTCTCTATTTATTTTGATTAAAATATTATGATCAGAAGTAAAAATAATAATTACAAACGATTTTATATTTATTTAATTATTTTAGAATTTACTGCTTCTTTAATAGTAGGATGCCCTTGACAGCTTTCATACAAGGTTTGCTTGCCATATTTCAAATGTTTAGAACAAATTTTTTGTTACTCTGTAATATCATTGGGGACACCCTGTACAAAGCACATGCGTTAGACATTCAGGAATTGAGAATCCTCATTATTGATTCATTTGTAATAATTAAAAATAGGAATTCTTAACGGAATACATCAACCAATCTTTCAACGCCTTGCGTCTTTTATGGTTTTCCGTTTATAATTTAGACTGAATTTATTTTCGTTCAGATGGGTGTATTTTTATGAAGATCTTATCTGATCTCTCCTGTTGTAGGATAGATCAGATTTATTTCGAATAAATCAAGCTAACCAAAACAGATTTTTAAATGACCATATTGACGATACAAAGAAATTATTAGTAATGATATCTCTTGCAAACGGAAAGGAAGAAATTATCCAGTATATGCCTTTCCGACAGTAAGAAAGTATACGTAATTTCATTATTGTGTAACTTAAATCATACGGAAAAAAATTTTCTTTTGAAGGGTCATAAATCTACAGAGGGGAGCAGGGTGCTTATTTTTACACTCTGTATACTGGTGCCTTTAGAATTAGTTTGCTGCGACGTTTGGACATTGGTGTCTAACTTCAAATCTTGGAACAAAACATAGTTTAATGGTATTTCACTGTTATGACCTAGATTAGACATAATGATAACTACAGTAATCCTATGCACTATATGTAAATATAAAAAGTTGAATTTGTTCAGTAGAAGTAGATTCTCTAGCCTCCTGAAGAATAGAGATCGTCCTTTTTATATGAAAGATATTTAAAAAGGCATTTTCGAAGAAATTCAATTAGAAGTTGGGACTCTACAATTGTTTTACAAAGAACAGTATTCAAACATCAATTTTAGGGCCAATGCGTTACAGTTTAAACATTAAATGTAGTGATCAATTTAGTTCAAAGCTTTTTGAAAATAAAATAATTAACATCACCCTTTTCTGACCGTCAAAGGGCTTCATCAAATTATTTATTGGTGTCTATACATTAAAATGTTTACACAAGTCAAAGAAAGAAAGACACGAAAGATACAGCATATAAGCAAAACTACACTAAAGCTAAAAACACATTCAGATAAATATAACGTAAACTAAAATCTAAAAAGTGGTCAGCAAGGAACTCATCAAAATTGTAAAACGCTTTTCTCTTAAAATATTTTCTAATTCCGGCCTTAAAACAGTCTCAATTTAGTGATCGAATCTCAGATGGAAGTCTATTAAAGAATTTAATGCAAAAATAATTTGTGCCATCTTTTGATTTCGCTAATCTATGAAATTTTAGCCTAATATTGTGTCGCTCTCTTGTACGATGAAAATAAAAATCTTCTTGTCGAACAAGGTGTTGCGGGTATAATTCAATGCCGGTAGGGACATATAGGCCTCGGAGTAGTTGTTTCTCGCAACACTGACAATTAAAACATTGTCTTCGCCCTCTGTGGGTGGCATCGTGTAACAAGTACCTGCAATATAGCAGGTCGCTTCATACTGTAACCATTTGAATTGCACAGTTGGGAGTCAGCACGACAGATGGGGCCATTTGCGCTCCCGCGTACAATTTATTTCCTTGTCGTGATGAAACAGCTGGATCGTTCGTCGGTTGTCTCACCTATGGCACACTGATGAGGACTAATAAGTCTGAAACCGGTCAGTGTCTGGTGGGTTAAACTGATGAACGACCCTAGCTGTTTCACTAGGTGTTGCGGGTATAATTCAATGCCGGTAGGGGCATATAGCCCTCGGAGTAGTTGTTTCTCGCAACACTGACAATTAAAACTGTATCACTGTGAGACACTGTACCTTACGGAAGTAATATGCCATCCATTTATTTTATTTCTGCCATGTATAAATAAATCACCAATTATCTAATCAAATCAGTGGCGGCTCGTCGTATGAACAACTGAGGCCGGACCAAAATTGTTTCAATGTCTCGCCGATTCTATTTGCGCGGCATGATATACTTTGGCTATTTTACTACTCCCCATCACAGTGAGGCTACAATTTTCTGGCTTATAAGCGCGTAACACTTGCCTATAAATATGCTAGGGTTACCCCTCCAGGCGAGTTAAAATAACGTGTTTACGCGGGGAACCTGATTTTGTCCGGCTTACAATATCAGTTTAGCAGCATCAGTGACCTTGAAAATTTAAAAGATTTTGTCTGCGGCGCTTTTCTTTCCTTTATTTCCCGTCTAGTAAAGTAATCACGGGACTCACCTATTCACAATATCACGAGCCGCCACTGAATCAAATATAATATGTAGAGAGCGGACAATGTGTGTCTTTAACCCGAAGAATAGGTCAAATTTTGGTAGAGATGTGTACGCGTTCAAAAATGTATTGTGTATAAACTACGCAAAATATAATTATTATGTATAGCAAATATATCGTATTATCCTCGCGAAGGTTTGTACCCTTTATTTAAAATCCATAAATCATGTGCACAGGTTAAATAACGAGAAAATAATTAAGTTAATTTAGTTCTAAAGAAATGAAATTACACTCGCGCCCATCTCTAGTCCATCCGTAGACATCGGTTGCGTTTATCGAATTCCTATTGGTCAGAATTCAAACTGCAGCCCTGTTATGAATGGAGCGTGAGTTGGACTATTCTATCATGTGCGTCGCCTGAGGCTATTCGTTACATTGACTCCTAATTTCCAATTAAAAGAACGACACTATTTTTAACCGAACTTTATTTAATAAATATGTAGTATACAATTTCTGATTTTCTAAATATTTTATAACGCCTAAAAATGTATGTACCGTGGAATTTTCGTGAATTATCACGTAAATTTCCGATGCATACCCGACACGCCACTGCGTCATGGATAATGTATCTAGGTTTATGAATAACATAAACCTAGGTTAAAGACACAAGGTTAAAGACACAAATTGTCCGCTCTCTGATAATATGTTACGCTCTGTATTTTAGATTCCACTGGCCCACGCGCAGTCTTACCGAAACCTGAAATGAAGAAGCTGTTTGTTTTGGCAGCCACTGAATTACTTAAGTGTAAATAATGTCGGTTTTAAAACATCTACATAAAATGTGCCTTTATTTGAGATAACTAAAACGTATAAACGTCTTATTTTATTGCCTGTAAACAGTCCCGATTTTATTATAGAAAGAGTTGGGGGCACCTCAGGGCAATAAAACACCACTCCATAACGTTAATACCCAAATTGAAATCGACGTGGGAAATGGCTCTCGGAATTAAATGGTTCGTAATAAACACAGTAGTTACAGGTCAGTAGATGGTGAGCATTATTTTAATTGACCTGTAAAGTGTATCTTCAAGATAATGACAAGTATCAAATCTAAATAAAATAAACCGTTAAGTTAATTGCGTTGAGAAGTATTCGATTCGAATGGCCTGATATCAGTACCATCTATCTGAGTTATTTAATAGATTCCATTGTTTCAGTGTAATGGATTCACTAGAAGCATTTAAATGTATTTTATTATATCACTGAACGATCGAAACTGTACCTATATTGTCTTTCAATTTAGTCTCACAAGGTTTTGATGTAACGCTGAAAGATCATCCCTGATTGACTGTTTCTTCATATGAAAACCATTTGAGCTTGAGGTAAAATAACAAAAGCATCTATTTGGTTCCCACAGTATTTATTACATTATTAAGAATTGTTTTTAACTATTTTAATTAGACGCCGATTACTGATAATGCTTCAATATGCAGGATCTTTACAAACTTGTAAAGGATATTTATAAATCTAGTTACGAAAACTCGAAATATTTTTTGAAACAGAAAAATTTTTAAATAGCTACTGTCTTACCACATTGCTCCAATGAAACTTTTTGTTGGTGTATGCCTATTTGGAAATCTCAGTACATAAAGATGTGCAGCTAACTCGTATAATTTTTTATATTTATTAGAACTTAATTATATAATAATAATTAATATTCACACTATAGGGAAACTGTTATTTGGCAAAAACAAAACATAGTTAGAAATTAAATTTTCGTAACAATGATACACTTTTGGTAATGGAAACTAAAGTAAAATTGATGATTTCAAAATTGAACCTGTAATTTTTCTGTTTACGTATAAAAAACGTACAACACGACACGCTTTACTACAACTATTCATGTCTTTTTATGTAGTATGTAAGTCAGGCATGATTCCAGATGTTGTCAAGAAGTTTTTAACAGTTTAGATTAGTATACATTTTAAGCACCGTTTAGTAATTTCAATGATTTTAACATATTAATGCAATCTAACCATTAAAAATTATTCTCTATGAGAATAATTTTAACAATACATTTGTGGAAGGAAAATTTATAAAACATAACATTTTTGCTTTAAAGAAGATTTTACAAACGTATATTCATAACTCGGGGTTTTATTTTATTGCCTAATTAGGTATTAAATTATGTAAAAACGTATTTATGTATAGCTAAATTAACATTTCTGTAATTACTGAAAACGTAAATTGTAAAACAGTGTAATTTGATTCATGAAAATACGTATATTTATGAATTCTAGTCGACTGTAAATTTTTGGCGGATTATTTTTAATTCGTCACAAACATCAACGCGAAATAATAAATATAGTTGAATTTTAAATAATATTTTAATTTTAGTGTGAGTTTCTATTTTGTAAATGACATAAATCGTTTTTACTAACTAAATATGAAATAACCACAGTATAAATAATACAATAAATGACAGTATAACCTATACTCTGAAGGGTCATACAAGATCAAGTTACCTTAGCTTTTGCTTCCTTAAAATGTTACATGCCTTCGAACATTTTTTTTTATTAAAAATTAGCGTTTTTAGGGTTACCAGACATGGATGTTTAGCTTTATTTTTTATCTATATCATAAACGTCAGTTCAGAAATATTTTAAGAAGTCCGTATTTTCATATTTTTATTTGTTGTTAGAAGTTATTTTTTTGGAAAATTTACTCTTTAGCTAATATTTGTAAAATGTTTTAATTCTTTTAAAATTTTGATAAAATCGCATCTATTTAAAAACCTACGTCCACTAAATGTTATTTTGAAAAAAGTGATTCATAATAGCAGATATTTACTTTTGAATAACAGTTCAATTTAAATGGGCCTATAAATCTCAATTTTGGTCAACTTGTCTGACTTTTTTATATCCGCGAATGCAGCTAAGAGCTCGCCCTCTGACGGTGACAAGTGATACTACAAGGTAAACATTTCTTGTTTGTGACATTTCGTTTTGTATTTTATTTAAAACTGTGTATAGTGTTTGCTTTTGAACTCTGTTATATTAAAAAAATAGTGTGAAGAAAACTTCAGCAGTTATGCACATTATCTAGGGTTATGGATAAAGAGAAGAAATTGTCGAACTATTATTGTTCAGTTCATAGTTGTTCTTCATGGTCCAAGAAAAATCCAGAATTAAGTTTTCATCAAATTGAAGACATTTTCAAAATATTATTGTCGATAGACAATACTCCCCGAATTTCAAGAGCGTTGTTAGTAAGAGCACTAGTTTGCAGACACAATGAATAAGTTTCTAAATTTAAATCACTTTAACCAATTTTCCCACATAGTACCACATGACCAGCGTTAAAAACTGGCTCTCCTGATATACAACAAGAGTTTTCGTTGGCACTTAAATAGGAAATGTTGGTATTCTACAACGGATAACTTCATAGTTGTAACCTCAAAAAATGTACATTAAACTGTAATGTTAGAAACAACAGTAGACATAAATACTTGCATTAAAATTTATTTATGAAATATTTGAAACCTATAAAATATCATAAAAGTCAAATAACCGCAGTTTAATAACAAAGTTACTAATAATAATGGGAAATAAAACGAATGTTGTTCAAATGAATCTGTAAACACGAAGGGAAATGTCAAAATTACCTTATCTCGGAGCTTACTGCTTTCGCCGCTTGATGCGCTTGCATCTTAAAAATTATCGCGGATAAGTTAGTTTGAGGTATGTAGGGTTCTATTAGATGTTTTAGAGGAACCAAAGACAACATGACTCTAAAATTTTGTTCACGGGGGTTATCAGATATGTTCTCTTTAATGAAAATAGTGACACTTCTGGTTATACCGGAAGTAGCTGTCAACTTTGCATTACCGACAAGATAAATTAAAAATAAGTCAGAATTGTTATTTAACCAAATATTAGTATAGTCATTCAATAATCTACAAGTATCAAGTACAATTTAGACAAGAAAAATGCAGAATAATTATTCTAATGAAGATATTTTGAATTTATTTTATATCCATGGGGCGGACATTCACCATGAATCAGTATTAGCTGCATTTCTATGATTTGGTACTTTACAAAATTTGAGGAATTGGACGAATCGGCCATCTACATACAATAGCGTTCTTTGTAGAATATTGATTTTTTTTCATAATTACATTAATAAATTGCGTTGTTTCACGTTTGTTGCATCTTTTAAATAATGAGGGGGTATATTTACACAAAAATAATACCTAATAGGATTTCCTTCCATTGGGATACTATTATTACCATTGGGATACTATTACTATTATAAGCATCCTTTCATTAAGAAAACAATGAAATGTAAAGTAACCAAAATTTTGAATTATAGTATCCTCTCAATGTATTTATTAGTTATTTGAAATTATCTTATTTATTGTCTTTGCTATTCTTTAAAACTTTTACTATAACATTAAAAATTAGAGAAAAATTCTTAGAAAACCAACCGAAATCACTTCATTAATTATTCTGTTTCAGTTGCAAAATACCAAACCATAGAAATACAACTAATTATTTTGATTCACGGTGAATGTTTCATGGATATAAAAAATTTCAAAATATCTTCATTAAAACAATTATTTTGTATTTTTCTTGTCGAGCAAATACTTGATAGACTACTGAATGACAGTATCAATATTTGCCTTTCAAGGCATGTTGGATGATATTTTTAACGTAATATTCTTGAGAATGAACCGCAAATATCTGAGAAAATTGAAACTGTAACTCCTACAATGCCGGTGAAAAGAGAATTGGATTTTCTATAATATGATGCAGAAAAATACAGGGTGTTGCATTTGAATTTAAAACGTTTTGTCTGTTTTAAGTTTTCAAAATGTAACGTGAAAAATGGGACACTTGATATAACTTTCTTCAGGTAATTTTGACAGAGGAATGTAGTTCATCTTATGTTCTTTGTGCATTCCGAAAAGCAAGTGAATGCTTCCAGAAAGAAGAAAGATATAATTAATTTTCGAAACGCTTGCATCTGTCAAAATTTTTGTAAAATGACGATTATCTCGAAAACGGTTAGATTTAGGTATAGGGAAACTTTAACATTTTTGACTTATTTTTAATTTATCTTGTTGATAGTGCAATAATATATAGGTGTTCCATTTAAAATAACGAAATTGACAGCTACTTCCGGTATAACCGGAAGTGGTACGTTGATGGCATTATTTTCATTGAAGAGAATATATCTGATAACCCCTGTTAACAAAATTTCAGTCATATTGTCTTTGGTTCCTCTGAAACGTCTAATAGGCCACTTACCGTGAATAACCCTGTATAATAACAATAAGTGACAGTAAAATGAATAATAGAGTAGATTGAGAAAAAAATTATAAGATTCATAAATTTTTTTTGTCTATGATTTTTTAAATTTCTGAAATCACCCTAACTCTATAGTACCTACAAGAAAAAGTCAATAGACCATTTTTATGTAGAATTTTATGCTCTACAACTTTTATACGAAATTTTACAAAAACGGATAAAAAATTTTACCCCAAAAAACAATTTAGTTTTATTTCCGCAATTATAAATATCTAGGCTTACGGAAGTAGAAAGAGATAATTTTCTAAAGCATGATAGATGAATGATAAAAAAATGTAAAGCTGCATTTTATAAAATTGAAAAATGTCTTCATATTTTTGTATCAGATATTGGAAAGAACGAAGCACTGAAAACAAGTAACTTCAAATAAAGAAGAGCGCTTTCGAAGGATTACTGCCTCTAACTTATTTATAGAACAGTGATTTGCCATAAACCGTGGATTGGCTTCTATCTCACAAATATACTTAATTTCCGGAATATTTCCCCCGCTGTTGAGTTTGTGGAAGTTATAAATGTGTTGATTTAATGTGTCCTATTGAAGGAAATCTATGCCTTCACAATTCGTCAATAATTGCGATATCATTTGGATGACTTGCGTTTTCCTGTTAATCAGAAATGTCACTGAATTATGGGATCCTAAACACATTTAAATGAACAAAAGAAATAAGTGTGTTTTTCGGGTTCATGTAAACTTATTTACATTTAACTGATGTTTTGAATTAGATGTCCCTGAAAATGTTGCATTTGAAAAGTGTCAAAAATATCCTTTCAAAATATATTATTATGTTTTTGTTGTTTACGCCTTTATTATTTTTATTTGTATGTAGTTGTTTTTTATGAGACTCTCTCAGTGTGTAGGTTCCTTTGTTTTGTTTTATTTTTATATTTTGATTTAAAATTTGATGTATTGAATTTCTACTCTAATTTCTTTAAATGAAAGATGTAATTAATTAAAATAACAAAATATCAATATATTACTAGATTTAGCAGGTTATGGGTTTTGTTACAATTTACAATAATTGTTGTAATCCTTAAACTAGATGAATGAACAATAAATTCCCCCCTAAATTTCTACTATAACAGTGCATAAATGTGTTTATACTGTCAGTAGTTGAATTGGTTAAAATCGTGCATTAGTTACATATAAGTATGCAGTGAGATTTACATACATACATTTTTAGGCGTTTTGATGTAAAGATTTATATAGCGCTTTGTGTTTCAAATGTGTAAATTTGTTTAATAAGTGTCGACACTTACAATTACAGATTTCTTGCTGGTTGTTAAATCCGCATGTAACCACGCTATATTGCGAAATCTCATGTCCGTAGTCGCGCTGATCTGACGTTCTCTCGTTGAACTGGCGCACAGTGTGCCCATTTGGACAAAATTCTGCCGACAGTACAAGAATAAACCGATTTGCATGAACATTTTTTTGCATGTTTGTTATACCTTGAAAAATGACCGATGGGTGCGATAAATTTAATTTATGACCTTTTGACCTTGATAAAATTCGAATTCGTGGGACACCCAGCCTGTTGTGCATAGAATACGTTTTAAAAATAACTTTACAGACATTTTGGACCATACAATGCTCACGAAAAATTGTTCAAAGTTTTTTTCTGAGTTCTTATTATCTTTGTGACTTCAATCACCAAGGTCATTTGAAGGTTATAGGCTAAATACTGTATATTCATAAGATAAGGTTTGAATTCATCGAAAATTACTATAAAACGATATGAGTATATTCAGCCAGCTGCTACTCTACGTTCTTACCTCAACATATACATATATACAGGGTGGGCCATTAGTGTGAGAAAGTAAAATAACTCCCTTGTTACTCATAATACAGAAAAAAAACTGTATATAAAAGTTATACAGAATGAAGAAAGCTTATTTTAGCTTTCTTCATTCTTAAAATTAATTTAATACATACAGGGTAATTAGTAAAAACGGGACACGCCAAATATTACATTTTTTAAATGGAACACCCTATATATTTTTAAACGTATGGATTTCCGAGAAAATTCTATATCTGGCAACAAAATTAACTCAAAATGGAATGATAAATTATGAACTGACAAGTTGACACAATGTGATAGTTTTTTCCAAAGCCATTTCGTGCGACCGAAAATAATAAAAAAATAGGTTTTTCCAGAAATGTTGTTATATCTTAAAAATTAACAACTTTAGGTGTAGAACATACTTAAGTATGAAGTGGACTGATATGTGAATAAAATAGAACAATAAAATGTAGGGTGTTCCATTTGAAAAATCAAGTTTGAACTGTCTTAAAATGATCGTATTATAAAAAATGTCCTGTATAAAATATCGATATTAGCTAATATGGGAGTCTGTGAATATTTTTGCTCCAAGTGTTAGTAGTTGAATGTTAATACAACTTCTTCGAGGTCATGTTTTTTCTTAAATTCGAAGAATTTTCTACATAACTTGGCAGCCCCGCACTAAAATGTTAAACTGTTTATATTGCCGTAAGTATATAGAATTTTCTCAGAACTCCATATGTTTAAAAATATACAGGGTGTTCCATTTAAAAAATGGAATATATTTCGTGTGTCGTTTTTACTCATCGCCCTGTATGTTTCAAATTAGTTTTGTACTTCAGGTTTTTTGATTTTGTGCAACTTTTATATACACTTTTATTCTGTATTATGAATAACAAGGGAGTAAGTTTACTTTCTCATACTAATGGCTATAAAATACCCCTTTGACTTTCAAATGACCTTGGTCAATTATATTTATCGCACCTATAAGTCATTTTTCAAGGTATAACAAACATGGAAAAAAATGTTCATGAAAATCGTCTTGCACTGTCGGCAGAAATTTGTCCAAATGGTCACACTGTGTGGCGCCTCGCCGCGGAAATTGCCGAAGTATCCTTTATGTGTTGTTACAGGAATTCCTCCAGGTGAACTACACTGCACTATATTTTTTTTAAAGATTCAACTTGTCACTTTTTTATTTATGCAAATTCAACTTGTTTCAATTTGTTGTTTTACCAGTTGCTTGTGTTGAGGCTGTTGAATGTTTTTTCGGACTAATGTCATGTCCACTAATGTAACATTCTGACTTTTGACTGTTAAATTTTGTCACGACATTTGACCACCAAGATGGCTGTGTAAGTATACAAATTTTTACTGATTTGTTGACTATAACTGATGGCAATTGTTTTTCTAGGAGTAAAACTAACGATATTACTGCTACAGGTAAACATGGAAGACTGGCCATCTCGAGCCCGGATATTGGTTTTATCAAATGTGGAAAACAAGTGAAGTCTATAGCAACATAACAATCATATTTTTGAAATTTTATTTCTGCAAATACTGACTTTTGAATTGACTTATAATGCATAGGGGAAGTCCGGGCAAAGTGAACACCTTTAGCTTTCCATGATTAATGGTGATAATGTATAATAGAGAAAATTAAAACAATTATCTGAGATTAGTCTTTATTTAATAAACTTTCGAAATTCGTTAACAATTTTCCTTAATTCTGGTTGAAACAGTTGCTATAAATCAAATTAGGAAAAATGTCAAAATATCCACTTTGCCCGAGCCCCCGGGTAAAGTGGATACGACATAAGGGCAAAGTGGATAACAACAAAGAAATCTTTGGGAACATAAGTTACTAATAAAGTAATATTTAACATTTCGAAAAAAAATAAAAATTAACATTCTTTTTCAAAAATCTAATACAATTATCACAAATGAAATCAGCATTGCGTTTAAATGCTGAACAGTCTTCATGACACCATTGATGACATATATTAATCGTATCCAATCTTCGATTGGTTTTCCGTCTTGTTCAATGTATATTTCACCGCAGAAAAAGTATACGATATCTTTGGATTTTTTATTTTCTTCTGACTTCTATCTTGTTGTTGGTTTAGCTGGCTGAGATATAGGTCTTAATTCCGAAGGACTGGAGTGAGTTTTGAAACACCCAGGTTTAGGTGAAATAACCAGACTGTTATATATTTATATTGAAAGAATTTACGATCACCGGGCAAAGTGAATACGGTATTCACTTTGCCCTACTCGCTTTGCCCTATATGGTCACTTTTGAGGTTAACCCGTTTCAAATAAAAACTACTGCTTTGGGTTTCATTTCCTACACAATGTAAAAAGCTACATAAAGATACATTATAACCACCCAAAAACAAAAGTTGATAAATAAATAACTTTCTTGCTATTAGCAAAATACTTACCTTGATAAATCAATATTTTTCAAGCAAAAACACAAATCGTCGCCTTCTGAACACCGCGTGACACGACCACATACTAATATATTTACCACACACTCTGCGCCGACGTACGAACGTTTTTATTGCAACATGGCGATTGGTAAGCGAATTATTTGGGAGTATTCACTTTGCCCGGGGTATTCGCTTTGCCCGGGTTTCCCCTAAACTTTCAATTTTAGATTCCTTTCATTTTTTCACGTCTTTTGACACTAATTACACATTTCTAGGTTAAGTAAAACGTTATACCAAATTTTTACTTACTTTTACAAAATTCACATTAATTTTGATGCATAGACTAATTCTCAGCATGTCTGTCTTTTCTATGTCTTTAGTACTACCTATTACACCTTTTACACAGCCTTTATTCGTTTTTTCAAATGTAAACGAAAGAAAGTTTTTGAGTACTCCGCTCCGACAAGCATTATACAGTCTACACAACAAATTGACCTTTGGTTGGAGTTTAAACACATTTTATGGAGTTATGAGGGTCTCTTACATTCTGCACATATGATTTTGCAGTCTTGATGCACTTTTACAACTAACAATTTACAAAACTTTAACGAAACAACAACTGTCAAGATTTATATGCTACAAAAAAGGTTTTCACAGATGTATAGGTTTAATTCCACACATATATTCTGGCTCTAGGTACACTATGCTTCATTTACATACCAGTTTTATTGCATGAATCGGAAATATATGTGAAATACCTTCATCTAACGTCAACGGCTTG